>NC_135559.1:10066258-10136258 GCF_964340395.1 Glandiceps talaboti
AAATGTCCTTATTTACGAATTGTCAATATTGTGAGTCTAAAGGGACACAATCTGTAGCTGTTTGTTTGTTGGTGGTTAATTTTCGTGTTTATACTAATACTAAAATATAAATTATGTCCCAGCTTCGAAACATGTCGAATTGTGTTTACCAACTCTCACCAGGAATTCGAAAACAATACCAAAATAATATTATGACGTAATTTCGTGTCTACCAATAAATTCACAGTTTTCGATTGCATTTGTAAGACTATTTCCGGCATATTTCTATCATGTATATCAAATAGGACGTGTGGGTTTTAAATAAATGTTCGTGTGTGCATTATGTATGACGTCTGGCTTTAGTTGAGTCTCAGTTACAGACAGTGCGCATGCTCCTATATATATATATATATATATATATATATATATATATATATATATATATATATATATATATATATATGCATTAACGTTCAATATATCATTTGAGTGGCCGATATGTCATGACAGTTCAGCAAGGTTGGGCCCGGTTGGTTGGTTGGTTGGTAGGTTGGTAGGTTGGCTGGTTGGTTGGTTGGTTGGTTGGTTGGTTGGTTGGTAGGTTGGTTGGTTGGTTGGTTGGTTGGTTGGTTGATTGGTTGGTTGGTTGGTTGGTTGGTTGGTTGGTTGGTTGGTTGGTTGGTTGGTTGGTTGGTTGGTTGGTTGGATGATGATGACGCGGAGTTGGTGGGGTTTGGCGATGGGTATCTCACACCGTTGAGTATGGCCTTCTCTTCCTATATCGTACATTTGCATAGTATGCCATACCCACTACCAGAACAGCGCCAATAACGGAGACACACACGGCGATGGGGATCCAATAGTATCTGACGACATCGCCACCACAAAGTTCAGCTGTCCAAAGAAATGGAGAAAGATAACGTAACTTATTAAAAATCATTCTCGCAAACCAGAGTTATTATTTCTACCACTACATTTCGAAATGGGAGTGGGAAGCTCGTTAAGAACGTTGCCGTAAAACAGGCCGTGGTTTGCGACGATGACTAAAAAATGGGAATTTAAAGAAACTGAGATTTAATTAAAGTCTCTGTGGCGTCCCGGTCAGGTCTTGACAATGAAGAATTAGTTTGAATGCACAAATAACGAGGTATGAAAAAATGATCGATATAGGAAAGAAATTTAGAGTATCGAGAATAGGGACGATGCATTGTTAAGTCACACTTTTTTTCCCCAGTGGGCTATCACATATCTTGTTATAGAATATACGATTTATAAACCTAAATAGTCACGTATGGATAGTAACTTGAGACAAGCAGAGGAATATATGATGCGTCACGCCTCTATTTGATTGGCAGGTATGACGCTAAGCATATGCTGGTTGTATATTGAACGGAGATTTGATTGACAGCTTTGCAAGTTTGCCGTATTGGCCGACAGTTTGATTGACAGTTGTGCACCTTTCGCCCTATTGGCTGACAGTTTGATGTAATGAAATACCGCGTCTTTGTCCTATTGGCCAACAGTTTTGATTGACAGTTATCGTCAAACTACAAAAAAATACCATAAGCTTACCTTTGCCGTATTGGCCGGCAGTGTCAAGGGCAAATGGTTGGATTTGGAAATCCATAGCGTTGACGGTAACATTTTCGTCAATAATGATGTGATATCTCTGATCACATTTATACGAGTGTCCAATTGTCGTTGCCATATCATTCTCTGCCCGAGTTGCTAGTAAAACTTCGCCTGAGTGGAGCAAGAGAAAAGCTAAATCGGTAAAACATCAAAACCTCCAAAATATGCATGAGATTGTACAGATATAGTGACGTCACATAGTCCACCATATTGAATCCTTAAGGACATGTGACCCCCCCCCCCCCACACACACACACACTGGCATACCTTTGGTCTCGGTTATCCAGACTCTCACCACCCAGACGAGCGCAACGCTGAGAGTCTGGGTAGCCGAAACTAGCACATCCTTGAAGACAGAGGTAACCTTTCCGTATATTCATAAATTGTCATCATCGCCTAACTTATTGACCAATCAGAAAGTTCCTTTCAATCTCTTCACACTTTGGACAAGTCATAGTATTGAATGTACTCCCCCCCCCCCCCCGTAACAAGCTCACTTTGTTGGTCAATACGACATCGATTACCACCAATCAAAGCTAATAATAAGTATCCTTATTTGTACTGTACTACATGTAAACAATGGTAAGTAGTCCATATATTCAAGTGTGTCAAAGCAGACAATATTTTTTTTTCAAAGAAAGAGAATTGTGTTTTAGATACCTAGTGGTTATGACATTGTCACAACATAGTAAGGTGACATTACACAACTACATCACAAAAAAGGGACACACAATTTTAGAAAGGTCTATTGAACACTACATCACAAGAGGGCTTAATTTTTAAGACAGGTCTATTGAAAATTATGCAATACGCACCTGGATTTACGGCATGTTGAAATCTGCCATCGATGACGTAATCTAAACTGAATTCTCGGAGGTAGTATTTGTTGTTTTTGAGTTCCTCATCGACTGTACCTTTCTGGTAAACCAAGGTTACCACCCAACTGTCTTCAAAGAAAGACAGCTCCAAAATGGAGGTGTCGTTACCACACTCTGATCCCGAACTGTTTGCGCTCTTTGGCAAATCCACAAAGAGGGAGTCCTACATGAAGAAAGTGTATCGAAAATAAGCTTGGCTATAAAATTGTAAGCATAGATAGAACTAGGGTCATTTCAAACCGTATTTAGGTACTACGTATATGATAGCTTAGTCAAAACAAAACCACGAGTCTCTCTCTTCATGCACAGTGCGAGTCTCACAGTGGTTCGTTCCCGGAGTTTACGGCACAGTGCGAGTCTCACCGTGGTTCGTTAATCTTCGTTGCGTCATGGCGTATTTTGACTTTGGCGCATTTCTCGTAACCAAACCGAGGAAACCATGGCATGTTTTACTAAAATATCCAAGAATATAGCTGACTATATATTAGATGGTAACCCGAAATTAAAGTAGAATACATCTCGGAAATGGTAGGTTTAAAGTTTTCTTTTCTTGTTACTTTATTGAAGAAATCCCTAACCCATTCTGAGTTGAATATATATAAAAAATATCAGTAGTTATCGCACGAATTTTCATAAAAACGATCAAAATGAGTTAGTAAATTTTAGTATCCAATATGGCCGCCTAAAACGCGATGGGAAAATAAAATATAAATGTCAAATTTCTCTTGATATTTTGAAAGGACCAGGAACAAGCTATCCAGCGTGCAACGTTTGGAGAGATGTGTAAGAACTTTAAATTTCAGTGAAGTTTATCCCCATGGCGCATTCCACCCTCATTCATTCATTATTCATTTTCATTACGAATCAGCAACTAACCTTAAATCCACCATATCGAGTATAAGTGATATAGAATCGTAAAGACATCTGAGCAAGTAGGCAGGTCTCGCCATTACTGTCTTTGATAGTCCAGTATCCTGGTCCGTCTGTTTCGGTAGGAGACGGACTAGGTGACGTTGGTGCACTCGTCGTTGGAGTTAATGTTGTCATTGCTGTGGTTTTCTCTATTGGATTCAATGTTGTGGGAACATTTTCAGTTTGTGCGATCGATACGGTGATCAAAGAAGCTGAAAAATGAAGATATAAATGACTTGCTTATGAATATTATTATGAATATGAATACAAATCTAGTAAGTATACAAGGAGAGAGAGAGAGAGAGAGAGAGAGAGAGAGAGAGAGAGAGAGAGAGAGAGAGAGAGAGAGAGAGAGAGAGAGAGAGAGAGAGAGAGAGAGAGAGAGAGAGATTATTTTAGGTTAGATCGATCTAAGTCCGACCAAGTTTAGTCCCAGACGAAGCAGTTTAGTCTTGACGTCGAGTAAAATTCTGAAAGACCCATGATTGTCAATGTTAATTCATTTATAAGGCCCTTCAATTATAGTGATACAGAAATAATATAAATTGCAAGATCCGAGTCTCTGTTGCCCATTGATAACAATCCAATACCAGAGATTTATTTATCGCCATATTGGTGTATCTTGGTGCAGTAAATGAGGGACAAAGGCTGCATAAACATAATATTCTTTTAGAAAAAAACACCCACGAAAAGATAATGACAATAACTGATATCTGACGCACTGAGAGACCTCCAAACTGAGAGCACAATGATAAACATGTTTTGTTTGGCTTGGTTTTGTGATAAGAATCCATTAGTTACTGTCATATGACCTATCATTAGTGATGTAGGTGAAGTCAAAGTTCAAAGTTCATACGGTTGTTAACGTTGCAGACGATACTGTATACAATGGAACATTTCGATTACATTTTAAATAATATAACATCAAAATGGATCGTCTGGGGATAAAAACAACAAAAATGGTAATTATATTGGGAATATAGCAGCAAAAATCATATAATGTTCGAGAAATGAGCGCTAGATTGTTTGATTTTAGGAGGTTATAGATAATACTATACTAAATATTTTAGAAAATGGTACAAATTCTGTGAAGAAGTATTTGAAAGACAAAAAAAATCGCGATTTTCGAATTCATGAACTCCATGCTTCAGAACACATCTATTTGTCAGTTTTTGTTATGGCAGCTTACTTGACATAAATATTGTTTGTATTTTCTGACAATTTTTTTTTATCTTCCCCTTTTTCTGTTTCGTGATCGTCTCCATGGATTGATATCCATAAATGTTCGAAAATTACAATGAATGTTTAAAAAATTGCAAGACCATTTGCTCAAAAATTGCGCGAATAATCAGTTTTGCAGTTTGTTTGTTTTTGTCTGAGCGAGTTAAAGGGAACGTGTTAAACATTCTACCATTGAATTTAATGTCTGCACTTCACAAAACAGGAGGAACTTCCGATCACAATTTTCTAAGTTAAATAAAAAATTGTGTTTGAGGTTGTTGATGAACTTTTCAAATTTAATTTGGAAGGTTTTCATATTTCATCAAATACTTGATGAGGTAACATTTAACTTATAGCCCGAATTAATATTTGAAAATTGTCACTGTCTTACCTTTATACACTAAGAACACAGCTGCAAAATTCAACAGTTTCATCTCGGCATTAGATGTTAGCTTGTTGTCAGACTACTGCATGGAAATGATCTTTTATGGGCTGTGTACAGTATGGTGTACTTCAGTCCATCAGGGTGAATCCAGGTCACGAACTTTGGCTGTCATGATCGTCTCAATATAGCGCCCTCTTGAAATCGAGTCGTCAACTGGGATCACGTGACAATCCGACTTGATAATGACGTCACCCATAACTGTCAAGTTATTTACACAAATTTTCAGCTCGGAGAACCAAATATGAATCAACTTCAATGAATCCAATATACAGTGAGTCTAGCTAGCTGTGCATTTGTACTCATTTACTGCTGGATTGTTATTAAGTAAGACTCTATGAGTGTATTACATGACCCCCCAAGGCCATGACTGCATTATCAAAGTTTTTGTTTTTATAGCAGAAATGTATGGAGAGTATAACGTCGTACCAAGTTAATGAAAATGACAAAGTTTCTCAATCATTCATCTTCTTTTTGCACATGTACCGATACTGCTCATCACTTGAATATACTTATTTATACTGCCACCATACTTATTACTTGGAGTGACTGTGTTATATCTTTTTTGTCTAATTTGTATTTTCTCTAAGTTTTAACATTTTGTTAGAACTGATGCAAGAAGTGACATCACCAGGTATCGACAGTCAAGTGTTTTTTCTATGTAAAGCCATTCACACACACACACACACACACACACAAATACATTCATACATACATACATACATACATGGTACATACATATACATACATTCATACATACATACAGACAGACAGACACATACATACATACATACATACATACAAACATACATACATACATACATACAGACGCACGCACGCACGCACGCACGCACATACATACATACATACATACACACACACACATACATACATAACACACACTCACTACCATGCTTATAGACTGTTGACAGTCGCTCGCGCCTTTTTTTTCCTACGTCTTATCTAAACTCCGATCCGGCGCAACACTACTATAATCGCATACTGATATCGAGGGCCGAAGGCCCGAGCCTTTGGCCCTCGATCACTCGGGCCTTCGGCCCTCGATATCAGTTTGCGATTAGATCGCCGGATCGGAGTTTAGATAAAACGGAGGAAAAAAAGGCGCGAGCGACTGTCGACAGTCTACCATGCTTATAACATTACTAAAAGTGTTCATAAAATTCAGTCTCGTTGACAGGTGGTCTAGGTCTCAAATATACAAATTCTAATTTCTTCCACACATCCTTATCACCTGTCTCAAAGAAAACAATAACAGTGACACGAAAAACTGCTTTTTTTATTTTTTTTTATTTGATTATCTATTCCAAGGCATTTCATTTGTATTGGCTGAATTACACAACAACAATTACTGAGGCTTGTCAATCTGAATGTTAGCGTATGAGCAAACTATTACAATGAGATGCTGAAAGTGTGACAACTGTACAATGTATAATAGAAACTTCATTTTCACACAAATCAAAATAAAACGGTCATTCTGTATACTTGTAACTTTATACATGCAAACTTTGACTTGCCAAGCTTCATTTCCACAGAAATTTATTTTTTTTGTAATAATATGTAGCAGTCACATTTAAATTTGTGGGTTTTTTTTCCACCATTTTCGCACTTTTTATCTCGTGTTACAAATAGGGCTAGAGTAAGAACCAACCCGATGTAAAATGTGAACCCACTGTGACTGAAAGATATGTTGAGTTCTGCCCTCAACGGCTCAGGAAAGAGAACGGTAGACTTATGTGTGAGGGCACCCTAACACAGTGGATCTTGTGGACAATTAGAGTAGCATCCCTTCTCTACTTCAAGAATCGTATCCTACCAATGGCTTATGCCAAGGCAATTACAGTAACTGTTGTTTTCCATTACTGGTTCAATTTACAAAGTACAGGTTAGTACATAAGCTCTTGATCAAGGCTAAGATACTAAAGGTATGCCAAAACAGATTCCTTATGAAAATGATAGTTTTACACAAATCACTAAGTAACTCAAAATCACATGATTATACTCCGGTTACAATAAAAATGGCTAAAATTGCCAATATGAATTATGAAAATGGTAACAGTGAGTTAAACTATGCAACAAGACACGTATATGACTATAATAATACAAATTGTGAAGTCAGTCGACTTGATATCAAAGTGAACATTTCTGTAAACTTCATGCAAATTAGAAGTGACAACAGCGAGTGGTAATGTTTGTTTAGACCAGACATAGCGGCTAGGCTTGTCTAATAGTGAACTTATCAGGGTTCCTGTTTTGACAAGATCAAACTTTCTGTAGACAGTAAGTGCTTCAACAATGTACTCAATAAGTGACATTTCTGTACACACCAATTAAGACAAAACGATCTAGAACAAGGTGGAATAATTTGTTATGCAGGTTATGCAAACAGCGCCCTCAGTCTACACTGGTCTGAACTTCTTGCTGATGTTTTTTTGATGAAAGTTCTGGGATGAAATTATTGGCAACTGGCATTTTCATCAAGTCATCAAGGCATTTTTATTCCAAAAAAGGATTTACATCAAATTTAACATCAAATATGAACACTAAGTAAACTGATATAACTAACCACACGAACAACGCTTTCATGCACTTTCACAAACATTACGCAAACTAACTTGTGTAATTTGTTATTGCTTACTACGTTTCAGCATTTCCATCTACATTCTTTTTTATTACTGTGTCTGATCGGGAAGTGATGATGTTTTACCCTGTCATTAAAATGTTTGACTTTTTGTAGTTTTATTCTCCTGATGCTATGACTACACATTTTTGCATATCATGTGACGAAGTGTCACCAATTTTAGCATTGGAAATCAATAGCCAAACATTGGTCTCATAAATTTACATGTCATGTGATGAAGTGTGACCAATGAGAGAAGTGGAAATAATTCCAAAAAGAAAACTGATCTTACAAATTTACATATCACATGATGCAGTGGTAACCAATCAGAACTATGCATTTCTAAATCACCTAATCATGTGATGCAGTGGTAACCAATGAGAATCATCCTGTTTTCAGCAATTCGTTTGGATGAAAAGGTTTTTTAAGTGGCTAACATGAACACCTAACGTAATTAAAGTGTAAGAATTTGTGCATCGCAACAGTACTGTTAATAAATCAGCCCAGAGAAAGAAAGCAGTTGTCGAGAAATATCAAGCACCGAATTATGCTGTCCAAAAACTCTGCCTTCTATAAAATAGTTTTGACTTCCTCTACAGTAGCATGCACAAGGCAGATCTCCATTATCAAAAAATTACACCTAGAAAAGCACTGCGCTAATATTTTTACATCAGAAATTTTTTTTTATCTACAGAGCTTTTTCAGAAATACCTGGGACTAGCTACATCACTAATCATTTAATGATTTCAGTAAGTTTTATATCAGCTCAAAAGCAACAACCAGTTTCAAAACTTAAAATCAGATTTTGTATTCTTTTCTTTTCTTTTTTGTGTGTGAATATAAGTTTTGTGCTGTGTAAAATTAACGGATAACATCGTAAAGTTACAAAAAAATGTTCAATTTCTTTCAAATCCGTGTCATAGATTCATTCTAAGCTTTCGATATAACAATGGTGAACATGAAATAAAATGTGGCAAATTAGTGGATCAAGGATACATAGTTAAATATTTGTAACGATGCTAGGGAGTCTAAGTTAAGGTTAGAAGATGGTTAGGTAGACTGGTAGGCCCCTTAACTTATCTGAAAGTGGTCCGTATAATAAACACCTTTACATACCGAGTATATGTAATAAATGAATTCTTGACTACGAATCTGTCCAAAGTTTCACTTCAATTTTAACAAATCAGAGAGTAAATAGGTACAAATAACGATAAAATCCGCCTAAATATGAAATCAGTTAGCATACATCTAACCACATGTTTATGCACAATCAACCCTCCACAGCTATGTATGCCTTTCTTTATTTAGAAATCTGCATTTATATGCAAAACTGGGGCAGACAGGTACCTCTGGCTGTCTGTCTTTGTCAAGCTAGGGGTACCTGTACAACTGTTTCTCTAGTGACCTTATTTGGTCATATGTGATTGAGAAAGATTTGACCGTATATGGACATGATTGAAATCACATGACTAGAGAAAACTCCTTATATAGTCATAATTTGGTTTATAAGATTGTTTACCCCAATGTTGTCTTGACTACTAGTCAAATGCAAAAAAAAACCTGAAAGTCTCAGAACTGTGTATTTGCAAACGTTAAATTGTTAAAAAAACTGATAATGATGAAAATGAAATGTTTATAGCCAAACAAGATTGTTGCAACTTAACATAACAACAAACCCTGTAAACTGGTTACTTTTACCGTATTTGGCAAGTAACATTTATTTTTCGACAACAAAGTCAACAGGTTTTGATCAAAAAGTGGGAAAATTTCTCAAACATTCATTTTTCTGTGTACTAAGTAAAGTGCTTCACATGATCAATGACCTAAACTATGACAACACCCCCCTCCAACTCCCCCCAACCCCCACCCCAATTTCAATCAAGTGCAACTTTTATGGCATACGTTAGTGAACCATATATTATTTTCATTCCGTTTCCGTAAAATATCAATACCTCTGAATTTATACATATGCTAACCAACAATCAAAAAATTCAGCAAAAATAGAATATTTTCTGTTGTCATCCTTCAAAATTACGTACAATGATAACAATTTTTACGTCCATCGACATTTCTTTTAATTTCCAATTTTTTCAAAATCTAGCGAATCACACGTTTGAAAAACACAAAATGAATGCGTATCATTACAGCATCTATAAATGTCTCTACAAACCGTCTATACTAACAGAAAAGGCCTTCATATTTTTTTATATCAAAATTTGTAAACTTTTGATGAGGGGGCGACTTCATACAAAGGTAAAAGGCTACAAATATTTTTATTTCTATACGCCAAAATGAAAAGGGGACGCTTTCTACAATTTTAGTTGCACTCGTAGGTTTGGCCCATCCATCCTTAATGTAAGAACTTGATAAAACAAGCTAGTACTTTTATACACAGTTTTTACATTATTTGACCCCATTTGACCTTTGGCAGTTGGCCACCACCTTATTATCTTAATCTGCATAACTGATTACTTAATTTGCATAATCTTGAGATTCGAAAAATGTTGGGAAAGGTTAATCACTTGGTTGAACAATACTCATTTTGGATTACATGAAACAAAATCAAAATCGTGAATTTGTTTCATCTGTTTTATTTCTTCTATTTTAGATGAATATTATTTCCACACTCACTTACATCAAAAGGTTTGTACAATAATTTTATGCCAAGATTTCACTTTTTACCTGTTATTTCTAGTCACATGACATGATAGCAAACATCCTATTGGTTGAAAGTCACACGACATTCAACAAATCCCACTGAGTGTAAGTAGGTCACATGACAAAGCGTGTGTTGGCCTCCTGCTAGGGTCAAATGGTTTGGTGCTGATTACACAGATTGGTATCCCTTGGCGTGGCTCCTGCGTCTTCCAATCAGGTAGGCTATAAGCACGATGATGACCAGGCCAGCCAAGGCACAACCTACAGCTATCGGTACGATGTTGCTAGTTGTCTGGTCAGCTTCACAATCTTCAGCTGAAACACAAAATAGATGAACCCGTCATTACCATAGCAAAACTTAAGACTTATCATATCATTCCCAAATATTTTCCTTCCTGCCACTGGAAAATACATATGCCATGGCATATTCTCAGGGGTTGAGCTTTCCTGTTTGAAGTTGTTCCAGTAGAATAACACAAATTGTCAACACTAACTACTCTAAATATGATGCTGTTGACATAAAATATTCAACCTTGTACTTACCTTGGCCGAATGCACCCTTTGTGTCACCTGCGAATGGCTGGATTCGGACACTGTCAAGAACCAAAGTGGTGGTGGCATCTACTTTGTACGTCTGTTCAGCATCACACTTGTAGGAGCTCCCTACAGGGGTGCTGAACTCAGTTGTGTTGGAGAAGCTCATGTCAGTCTGACCTGCAGTTAAAATTTTCTACGTTAGTACTATGGAATTCAAATTAAAAGGGGAACACCACCCCAGGAAATAAAGTTGTTTTTTTTGGGTTTTTTTGTTTATAAATTTGGGATTCTGAAGAGTCATTTCATGAGTTCACATCACATAAATAAAGTTAATGAAAATATCTTTATTTCCTGCTGTGACACTCCCCTTTAACATGTGTTTTATCGTGTAAATCAATTGCACGTGTACTCTCACAATCTGATTATAAAAAATCTGAATGAAGTAGAGGTCACCCAGTGGTTTGAATCAATTGATAACTTACTTTGTGATTAAACTGTCCTTTCTATCAACACATTTACAGTTTCACATTCATTGAGACACTCTTTTAAATCTGACGAACTAGCATGCAATTCTATTCCGTTCGTAAGTTTCCCACGTGGAGTAACCTAAGGAATTCCTAGGTGGTGAAAGTTGTTCAGATAGAGAGACAGACACACATATTTTACAGGACTATAGCACCAATGAGTTCAAATGTCCACATAGTTATGCTACAAACGCTTCTCTGACAGTCATCAAAAGTACAGACACAGACCCAGACACCCACACAGACACCCACACACACACACACACACACACACACACATTTTAATGTGCCTATGTATAACACTACCTGGTATAATGAGCCACAGTACATATCAGTTCGGGTACAAATTTGACTTTGATATCCTAATCAGTACTAACCTTGCTTGCTTGCGTTTGGTAGTCTAGCATCATAGACAAAGTTGAGAGTGAAATTCTTCAAGGAATAAGATCCAGAATCAGCCGAAAGCTGGTCAGACTGGCTACCCCTGGTGAAGGTCATGGTCATCTTCCAGCCATTCCAGTCAGGGAATGTCAACACAAATATGTGGGTATTGTTATTGGAACAGTCAGATGAGCTGGCGTCAGCTTTACTTGCATCTACATCCAGCTGTACTGTTATGTTACTCTACAATAAACAGACAGAATAATTGCAACTATTATTTCCAACAGTGTTGCTGCAACTCTTACTGCTACTACTGTTGCAGCAACTTTTACTACTACCAGTTTCTACAACTACTGTTGCTACTACTTTTACTACTAACACAGTAGCTGCAACTGTTACTGCTACTACCGCTGCAACTGTTACTGCTACTGCTACTACTGTTGCGGCAACTTTTACTGCTACCAGTTTCTACAACTACTATTGCTACTACTTTTACTAATAACACAGTAGCTGCAACTGTTACTGCTACTACCGCTGCAACTGTTACTGCTACTGCTGCAACTGTTACTGCTACTGCTGTTGCTGCAACTATTACTGCAGTCACTGTTGCTACAACTACTACTGCTATCACTTCTATACACCCATTACTAATCACCTGTGTGTCATTGAATTGCAGTAAGCTATATCACTGTCACATTCTCTATCAACAAGCCTTCATAGAAGACACAGACATGCCATACATGTACTATAAGCTAGCCCATCACTAAATTCTCCATATATAATACAACATTAATATACCTTCTTTGTGTCATTGAGTTGGTAGGTAATTGCAAAGCCAATACCCATTGTCATGCGCATACAAGTTGAATTATCTTTAGAAGTCACATTCCAAGATCCTGGTTTGGGTTCAGGTGTTGGTGTTGGTGTTACAGTTGTCACTGGTAGCACAGTGGTGGATAAGTCTTCAGCACAGTGATCAGCTGAAACATTCATTAGAACCATTAGTTGGTATGTATATATATGATGTGGGTGTGTGTGTGTGTGTGTGTGTGTGTGTGTGTGTGTGTGTGCGTGCGTGTGTACATGTCTGTATGTATGTGTGTATGTACGTACGTACATACATATGTACGTACGTATGTATATATGTATGTATATATGTATGTATGTATGTATGTATGCATGCATGTATGTATGTATGTATGTATGTACATACCTACGTATGTGTATTTGTGTGTATGTATGTATGTATGTATGTATGAATGTATGTATGTATGTATGTATGAATGTATGTATGTATGTATGTATGTGTGTATGTATGTATGTGTGTATGTATGTGTGTATGTTTGTGTGTATGTATGTATGTATGAATGTATATATGTATGTATGTATGTATGCATGTATGTATGTGTGTATGTACGTACGTACTCACACATGTATGTATGTATGAATGTATATATGTATGTATGTATGCATGTATGTATGTATGTGTGTGTATGTACGTACGTACTCACACATGTATGTATGTATGTATGTATGTATGTATGTATGTATGTATGTATGTATGTATGTATGTATGTGTGTGTGTGTGTGTATGTGGATGTTTGTGTATATATGTGTGTCTGAATGCATGTATTTTTGTCTGTCTGTCGTCTGTATACATAGATGTAGGTATAAACAGATATTACCAGCTTCATTGCATTGCTACAAAACTTACCTGGACCGTAACTACCATTCTTGACATCAAATGCTTGAATTCTCACTTTATCCATCTCCATGGTTCCGGCACTCTTGTCAAATTTCAGAATTTGTTTAGCATCACATTGATAGGACATACCAACAGCTGCATTGATTGATGGTTGTGTCGCCGTTGCACTCATGTGTGCACCTATACAACAAATAACGTAACAAAAGTAACATAAATTATATAGATATTACAATACACTAATTAAGTCTACCTCATTAATTACTATAAATGCAAACTGTTAATCAGGTCCACAAAAACTACCCAAGTGGACTTGCAATTAAATAAAAATTAAAAAAACAAACAAAAAAAAACAAACAAAAAAACCCTGTTAATTAGAAAGATCTCACTATTCCTTCACATGCACACATGGCTCATTACATGACACAGCTTGCAGGCGAGCCATGCACTGAGTTCCCAGTTTTCAGTAAAGTTGTCAGTTTACTATACAAATATGTATATAAGGCCTAAAAAAAAAATAATTGTTTGGTTCTGGTTACCCGACCCCACTTAGTGTTTCACTGCCGACCCTAAACTTTTTAAAACTTATTCTACAGAAAAAATAATAAAATCGCAAAAATTGTCAAGTCTCATGAGAAATAGTGGATGCGGAAAACCGACATCAACTTAAAAAAAATATATAAAACTGTTCTTCAAATCTGTAATGGTTGTACATCTGATAGGAAGAAATAAATAACACAGAGACCATTTGGATAACAATGGAAAATCCACCTACCCTACCTGTTCTCAAAATAAGTGTAACTGGAACCACTTAATTTATTTTTATTACATTTAATATAATATGTACGCAAATAATATGTAAATGAGTGAACGATCACTCCATCTACATGAAATCTCACGATTGTACTAGATTGATTTGTATGGAATTTTTGCTGTATTGGATAAGCATGTCATGAAAAGACCCCCCCCCCCCCCCCCCAACTACGGGTTAGGGATACAGATATAACAAATCATTATTTTCATGTCAAATATCAGACTTGTTCAATGACTAAAGAACAAAATTGACGATAGAAGAATTTGCCCTACTATGTAATGGAATAACCCAAATGATGCAAAGTTTTCTGCCTGTGACTTTGTAGGGTTAAATGTGGTTTGTAAGTTCATATTTTCACAAGTTTAGCATATGCATGTTTAGCATGGAGTTTGTACATATGACACAAATAATGGCCTAACTTCAACAGAGTCATTATTTTTGCATATACCTGCAAATTTTGTCTTCTGGGTAAATATCTACAAACACATGCCCTTGTTACGGTAGTCTGATTAAATCCCAAAATGTCTAATCATAATATTACTATCATAACTAGGCAAAGCCCATAAACTTGTAGATGTAGGGTAGATTCATTTGTAACGGGCTGCATCACAGTGATATTGTAGATAACGCCCTCCGTGTGAAGAATGCGCATAACATATAGGATGCGCAATGCATAGTAATTGCGCCGCAATGCATCCTTGGGTAAAAACCACCCCAAAAAAGGCCCACAGTATATAGGACGTGCATGCGTACTGGTCATTCAGCCAATACGCAGCCGCTGCGAGAGGTATCACAATATCAGTATATACCTTCTTCAGTGGCATTAGGGAAGTGTGCTTTATCAGTGCTGTAGTCCAACTTTATCGCCGTTACTTGCTGCATCTTATTCTTCCTCTCAAATTCCATTGTCAAATTATACCCGTTTCCTGGCAAATTCAGCACCAATTTGGAGGAATTTGCACTGCACATGCTCTCTTCTTGGTTTACTGTGGTTCCATCTGGCAAGTCAAATGAAGCAATACCCTGAAATAGAGAACATTTTTGGTCCCATATTAAACAGAATTAAGAATTTTTATGTTGATGTTGTACTTTTTCTGGTCACCATAAAAAAAAAAACGAGAAAAATATGCTCTGACTAGTGAGATGGTAACACGAAGACAACATTTTGCCAAACTACTACCTAAAGTTCAAAGTTCAAATCATTTCCTTATCTAACCACAGAGGGCACTGCTGATTATTTGGAACTAAAACAGTGGTTTCCATGTAAGTGTTGGTAAACAGTGTCCACCAGATTTGCAAACTACACACAATAATAAAATAACATTAGTTATGATGGATGATTCTTCAAGTTCTTCTAGACTGGTCTCCCAAGACATCCACAGTGAAGGATGACCATCACGGATTCAGAGTTTGTGGGATGTAACCGTGATGCTTCTAGAAAGAGTCAAACTGAACGATAGTCTTCTTACTGAAAATGTCGCAAATTTAATCAAAGTATGACTTGGGCTTGAACTAAATCAGTAAGCTGTACCACTAAGCCAATGACATTTCTCATTGCCACATCATCTACAAACTGGTTAACTTGATTACTGAGTTGTTGAGATACATTGTTAGCTGGCTGTATCTCCTAACCATTGTAGTCTCTGCTAGTGTTGAGAAAAATTTCAAAACGATTCACTTAGCCACACCTCGAAAAGTCGTTATAATGGTTGTCCAGTACCCATACGGTTGTACATATAAGACATATATAAATAACATGTAATATTGTATTTGTGTGTATATTTACATACTGATTCATTTGAATAATGGCAATGTATCTCAACAGTGCATTAAACAGGCTAGACGAGGGCTAGGAGGTATGACTAGTTAGTAATGTATCTAAACAGTGCAGTAAACAGGCTAGACGAGGGCTAGGAGGTATGACTAGTTAGTAATGTATCTCAACAGTGCAGTAAACAGGCTACATGAGGGCTAGGAGGTATGACTAGTTAGTAATGTATCTCAACAGTGCAGTAAACAGGCTAGACGAGGGCTAGGAGGTATGACTAGTTAGTAATGTATCTAAACAGTACAGTAGACAGGCTAGACTAGGACTAGGAGGTATGACTAGTTAGTAATGTATCCCAACAGTGCAGTAAACAGGCTAGACTAGGGCTAGGAGGTATGACTAGTTAGTAATGTATCTCAACGGCACAGTAAACAGGCTACAAATTGATAGGATAACTTAACTTACTGTGGTATTGTCCTTCTTGGTATAATTGACATTAAACATGATTCCAAACTCAGCTAGGAGACAAGTTTCATTGTTCTCAATAACTTTGAAGACTTTGCTTTGTGGTGGTAGGGTTGTTGTTGCAGCTGGTGTTGTTGTTGCAGCTGGTGTTGTTGTTGCAGCTGGTGTTGTTGTCAAGTCAGCCTCACATTCACTTGCTATAAGAGAATGTGTGAACATCTCATTGCAATGAATTGTACATCTTATCCCAATGAAGTTAATGTCAGCAATTGAGTGGTCTTCGATCAGTTCACAGTTATTACATTTATTTTCAGAATACGAATAGGGAAGTAAAACTACCGGTAGTAGAAAAGAGGAAACTTCAAATATGTCACTTACGACAATTGTATGTATGGATCACAAGTGAAATTTGGTTTATCTACCAACACACACACACACACACACACACACACACACACACATGCACGCACGCACACACACACACACACACACACACACACACACACACACACACACACACACAATGTACATTATGTACTTTCATACACACATACACATACACACATACATACATATACATATACAAAAGTTAATGTATACATAGTCATACACACAAGCACATATACATACATACATACATACACACATACACTGTTAACTTTACTACTTAATTAGAGTTAGTTCCCACAGCACACTGTTAACGTTACTACTTACTTAGAGTTAGTTCCCACAGCACACTGTTAACTTTACTACTTACTTAGAGTTAGTCCCCACAGCACACTGTTAACTTTACTACTTACAAAAGAGTTAGTTCCCACAGCACACTGTTAACTTTACTACTTATGTACTTAGAGTTAGTTCCCACAGCACACTATTAACTTTACTACTTACTTAGAGTTAGTCCCACAGCACACTGTTAACTTTACTACTTACCTAGAGTTAGTCCCCACAGCACACTGTTAACTTTACTACTTACTCAGACTTAGTTCCCACAGCACACTGTTAACTTTACTACTTACTTAGAGTTAGTTCCCACAGCACACTGTTAACTTTACTACTTACTTAGAGTTAGTCCCCACAGCACACTGTTAACTTTACTACTTACAAAAGAGTTAGTTCCCACAGCACACTGTTAACTTTACTACTTACGTACTTAGAGTTAGTTCCCACAGCACACTGTTAACTTTACTACTTACTTAGAGTTAGTCCCACAGCACACTGTTAACTTTACTACTTACTTAGAGTTAGTTCCCACAGCACACTGTTAACTTTACTACTTACTTAGAGTTAGTCCCCACAGCACACTGTTAACTTTATGACTTAATTAGAGTTAGTCCCACAGCACACTTAACTTTACTACTTACTTAGAGTTAGTTCCCACAGCACACTGTTAACTTTACTACTTACTTAGAGTTAGTTCCCACAGCACACTGTTAACTTTACTACTTACTCAGAGTTAGTCCCAACAGCACACCGTTAACTTTACTACTTACCATCACTGTACTTTCCATTCTTGATATCAAAAGCCTGTAATTGGACATCATAAGTCGTCATAGATCCACCATTGTCTTTGAAGTTGTACGATTCATCAGCATTACACTGATAAGATGTGCTTGTTGTTGTATTGAACAGAGCATCTGTGATTTCCGCTGTGACATGAGCACCTATAACAGTGAAGAACATTTCACAGAAAGTAATCAGGCACTTACAAAATATTGAACAGCACTGATAACTGCCCAGTTACCATGGCAATGAGTCTGTACACAGCAACAAGCCCACACAATGATAAACTTAGGAAATTACCCGCAAGACTAGACTGACGCAAATATGAAGCATACATATGCGATTGAAGCCACTGATGACACCTAGAGTAAAAGGTAATGACAGTGGCGTGTTCCGATCCCCTGAAAACACCCGGGGGGGGGGGGGGGGGGGGGGGGGGGGGGGTGGTGTCCTGAGTCATCTCTGATGACTGCTAGTTTATTTTAGTACTTGTTGAATTAATTGATATTGATTGACCAGTACACAACACAAGAGATAGCGTCTGGATGAGATCGATAGATTGATGCCTTTTTCTATCAGGGACCACAAGAAATACCTTCCAAATTATACGACTTTTAGTGCATATGCACCCAAAACTGTGGAATCATCTTCCACCAGATCTCCAGTTGATAAAGAAATGTTAATTATTCAAGACAAATCTTAAAATGTTAATTAGTTTATATTTCGTCAATGTTAATGTTGAATTGGTTGGGTCTCAATTTTTACGAGGTTCAAACATGTCCTGTATTGTTTCATTTGTTGTTTTTAACCAAACTGTTGTGATTTTATGATGTGCTGACATTCATTGTGTAATGATCTTTAAACGATGTCATGTACTAAGAAGTATATGAGTCATCAATGTATGAATATGCATGAGTATTGGATGCATTGCATGCTGGGAGTAGGAAGTCAATAAAGATGGCTGACAAGTTAAATCTGTGTGGCTTTGCATAGTTCAATCTGAACCAATCCTTCCCCATCAGTGACAGTAGACAAGACAAACAATAACATATTACTATTGTTATTTTTATCATTGTTATATTAGACAACAAAATTAACATACATACCTGGTGTACTTGCATCTGGAAAATGTGCCTCGTCAAGGACATATTCAAATGTGACTTCAGTGGTAGCAGATGAACCCTCAATCTTTTTAAACTCCATGGTGAGATTATAGTTAGGATCATTTAAATTAACCACTAATTTAGAATCGTCATCGCTACACGAACTCTTCTCCGTATCAACTGCAGCATTTGATGGGAGCTTTATCACTTCAGATTTCTGGAATAAAAATATATATGAAGAGTTATAAACCTTCTAACACTAATGCATTTAACTTAAAAGGGGAGAGTTATTCCAGAAAATAAAAGCCTTTTCATAGACTTTGGGTTCTGGAGAGTCATTTCATGATTTCATACCACATACGAGGTTTTACATGACGCAACAATTTCGTTATAATTACGGACTTGTGACCTTTAAAAAAAATCACATCTTCGTCCTAGAGGACGCAAGAATTTCGGTGTCGATATTATCTCTCTACAGTTTCACTCAGTTGCAAAGAAACAGCATACTGAACTTTTGCACCTGTTGTTCATTGAGTACGTTACAGTTGCCTCATGGGTCTTGACCAACACGAATATTTATTAGACGAAAAATAAATATTCCTATGTGCGTATTTCCATCAGATAAACAGGTCATGAATATGCATTGTTCATCTAATAAACATCCATGTCTGCTAAGACTCACGCTGCTAAAAGAACAACAGAGGTAAAAAAAAAAGAGAAGAGAATTCCAATTTGCAGTTGCTTGGCAACTGAGCAAAATTCATGTGATGTGAAATCATGAAATGACTCTCCACAGTGTGCCCTCTAATGATAGCTAAATTTTGTTGTTGTGGGTCAGTATGAAAAAACTGTCATTTCTTGTGAGTCACCACATAGTAAGAGATAGGGGAACACCAAATTTTGGAGCGTCACTAGAAACTGTGTGCATCAATTCGGCTTAGAGGGTACACAGACTCTCCAGAACCCAAAGTTTATGAAAATACCTTTATCCCCTAGAGTGGCATTCCCCTTTTTTAAATGCTAAACTATCGAAATATTTCAGAAATCTAAGTTGATTGAAATCCGGTAAAACTTTATATTCCACTCCTAGTATCATATTCATTTTAGTAAAAATATATGGCCAACCCAACTAAATCTCCAATATTTCAGAAATCTTATAATTAATAGAAATCTGATAAAACTAAACTCTTGGTACCACATTCGTCATTTTAGTTTAGTTTTGACAATCTAAGTCAATTAACAACTTGTAACAAAATCACTGATAAATCTAGAAAGTCTTACCGTGGTATTGTCTGTGCCTTCATAGTTAAGCGTGAAGTTAACTCCCAAATCTGCCATAAGACATGTTGCATTATCTGTATTCTTGACTTCAAAGCGCACTGCAGTACATACTAGAGTAAAAATACAGAGATTTGGATAATTACACATGTGCCATTAATTACTTAAATCAGTGTAAAAATCGTATAAAAAACAAACAGTATTTTCTTGAACGAGAGTCTCAAATATTTGATTATAAATGTCAGGTTGCGAAGAAATGAACATAAAAAAGTACACGTTTCCATGTTGGTAATGATAAGAATGGCTAAATAGAGGGTTGGGCGAATCTCCGGGACTCTCTGGAGTTGTCAGTTGGTGAAGAAGACAAATCTACGGGACCCTCTGTCTGGAGTTGTCGGTTGGCGATGCAGACTAATGAACCAGGACACCTGCTTGTGTTGTAGGTTGGATGGCACTAAATGTACCAGCAACACCCTCTGGAGTTGTCGGTTGGAAATGGAGCTATTAAAACGAACCAATGACACCCCATGGAGCTGTCGGTTGGCCAAGAGGGCTATTTAAATGAACCAGTGACATCCCATGGAGCTGTCAGTTGGACAATAGGGCTATTTAAATGAACCAGTGACACCCCATGGAGCTGTCGGTTGGACAAGAGGGCTATTTAAATGAACCAATGACATCCCATGGAGCTGTCGGTTGGACACGCGGGCTATTTAAACGAACCAATGACACCCCACAGAGCTGTCTGTTGGACAAGAGGGCTATTTAAATGAACCAATGACACTCCATGGAGCTGTCTGTTGGACAAGAGGGCTATTTAAATGAAACAATGACACCCCATGGAGCTGTCGGTTGGACAAGAGGGCTATTTAAATGAACCAGTGACACCCCACAGAGCTGTCAGTTGGACAAGAGGGCTATTTAAATGAACCAATGACAACCCATGGAGCTGTCGGTTGGACAAGAGGGCTATTTAAATGAACCAAAGACACCCCACAGAGCTGTCTGTTGGACAAGAGGGCTATTTAAATGAACCAGTGACACCCCATGGAGCTGTCGGTTGGACAAGAGGGCTATTTTAACGAACCAATGACACCCCACAGAGCTGTCGGTTGGACAAGAGGGCTAATTAAATGAACCAATGACACCCCACAGAGCTGTCGGTTGGACAAGAGGGCTATTTAATGAACCGATGACACCCCATGGAGCTGTCGGTTGGACAAGAGGGCTATTTAAACGAACCAATGACACCCCACAGAGCTGTCAGTTGGACAAGAGGGCTATTTAAATGAACCAATGACACCCCATGGAGCTGTCGGTTGGACACGAGGGCTATTTAAACGAACCAATGACACCCAACGGAGTTGTAGGTTGGACAACAGGGCTATTTAAACAAATAAATGACGCCTTCTGGAGTTGTTGTTTGGACAAGAAGGCTAAACAAACCAGCCATATCCTCTAGAGTTGTCACTTGGACCCACAGATAGCATCTAGACTAAACAGACACACTGACAGCAACACAGGCAAACAAGACACAGGCAGGGAGGTTGGCATACATACTACCTGGTAGTATATTAAGCTGATGAGGAAAGTCAGACAGACAGACAGACAGACAGACAGACAGACAGACAGAGAGAGAGACAAACAAACAGACAGACACAGTCAGTCAGACAGACACACACACACATTGAAGTAGGACAGGCAGAATATTGACAATTTGGCAAGAAGAACAAGGAAGACAAAACACACACACAGACATACACACACACAAACGGACTGCAAGGTAGGGAGACATAGGCATAGACAGACAGACAGACAGACAGACAGACAGAGGAAGATAGAAAAACACTGGAGCAAACATTGACCAATCCACAGACATAGAAAAGCTGATACACAAACACTGCATCAACACTGTCCCCAAGCAGCATCTATCAGCTGAGTTCGCATTTTGTGACTGTAGTAAATGTTACTTTACCCTTCCAGTAACAGAACTTACTGACCCACCCTACCTTTTGGCTATGTGATGATTCATATAGCAACATCTGTCTCTACATACAGCTTATAATCTATACATTTCTAGATTATATAAATAGCTAATTCTCATTTTAAAATTCTATCAATACTGCCAAGAAAAGGGAATTTTTTATCTGCACAAATGTTAAATACTTCCATAAAACTAACCTCCTATCATATTCATATTGATATATGTGATGAATAATTTAGTACAAAGCATGGAGAGTTTACATGTGCTGCTGGTTGTTGGTGACTGAGTGGTGCCTCTTACCACTGCAGTCTGGGTTTGAACCTTCCAAGAGTTGGCCAAGTAAATTTGATTAATATAATAATTTCCCAGTTCTGCATGTTAAGAAAGGTGCTGCTCACTTTCATCCTACTGAACAATGCAGGTGTTTGACTTTAACTTGTTTACTCACACACACACACACACACACACACACACACACACACACACACACTGTCACACACACACACACATGCACACACACACACACACGCACGCACGCACACATGCGCGCACGCACACACACGCACATGCACGCACGCACGCGCACACACACACACACACACACACACACACACACACACACACACACACACACACACACACACATTCATTTTGTACTGGCTATAGCCCTACTGAATTCCTTTATTGCATTCAGTTGTGCTCCAAACAGTCGTCTTTCGTGAGTTGATAAGAAATAGTAAATATTCGTTACTCTTAGATATGTTGTGCTATTTTACATAATTTAATAACATAATATTATTCAAGTACACAAGTAGATGCACTTACTTTTCAATAATTTTTATGATTTTTTTGTTCTGTCAGAATTGTTTCAATTGAATTGAATTCAATTGTTTCAATTTTCATTGAATACCTGAGATCTCACCAAACTGCATGTACAGACAGGTAATTTTCTATCTTTTGTACATGGCTTACATTTTATAATTGTCTTTGTTAGCACATAGCCTAGCCTGTAAGCTGTAAAACATAAACTGAAAGCACAAACAATTTTATAGCACAAGTTTCTGGTACATATTTACTTGCATTTGGTGTTAATTTTCCATGACTTCCTGTTTTTAATGTTTCTGCTGCTAGAAACCTAGAATGGCCAGAATTTATTGTAAAGAAAGGTGACCTGGTATTGGTACTCAGGTACCCCTAACTTGGTTTTAAAAAGCTTGACACGTTCCTTGTAGAGCAAATATGGCATGAAAGTGAAAGTGAGTGTTCTGTCAAATATTCTGAGTATAACACAACCTCTCAATGCTTTATACTATATTATTCAAGTATATGCATTTACCTTTCAATTGCATCAGTCATTGTTCATCAACTTGTGTGAAACATTTTCAATTTTAACAAAGATATTACCACAAGTATCTATCACATGATGAGTTTGTTACAGTAATGTGCAGGGTTCAAATCTTTCCTTCAGTCAATTTTCATCTAAAATTTCACACCACCATTTTTTTTATAGTTCGCCGGTAAATATGTATGACTAATGATGCAAGATAATTACAATTAAGTTGAAAAGTATTGATTTGTCAATGAAACAACTACATATAAGATCTATCAAAGCAAACAGCATGACACAAAAGGTAAACAATGTGACTTACACAAGAATGTCAGTGATCAAAGTTTGATAACATTCATACGTCTATACCTACGTCACAGGTTTCACAATCTCACGGACACAATCTGACTCAAAATACACGGTATATCTATACATATCTACAATACGCAAACAACACATGGCAAGTTTTTGGGATGTTAGATTTGCATTTTTCATTACAAAGTTAATAATTATTTCATAATCAGATTAAGATTTCCTAGACCGAAATGTTGATACAGTTCAACTTTTTTCAAGGTTACAACCTGTTGTAAATGTTCATCGTTTTTATACTCTGGATGCCAACGTAGTCTCTAACTAAACCAACGTCTGGTCAAAGTCCCTCAATCAGCACAAAAAGTTGTTCATCCAATCAGTGAACCCAAACTCTGTTTGACAATCACAGGCTTCAAAATTTATGTTTTCAATCACCTGCCAATTGTAAGTAAAAAATTTAAAATGATACAAATGTTCTGAGCTAAAATTACAGCAAAATCTACAAGACCAGTTGGGCAGGTCTTTTTAATAATTTTCAGCCTAGACCAATGTTTACTGACCTTGGGCCAGTGTAACTTTGAGTCCTGTCATAAATATACACAACAACTAGTATGCTAAATTTGCTTCACTTGTTTAATAATAATAATAATGTTACTTTTTATATAGCGCTTTCCCACTCTGTGTTTGAGTCATTGCGCTTTGCAATTATTACCCCTGGCTTAGATCTATATTGGCACAAAGGCCCCTCACATGTATGCATACTTCCCCTATTCCCTAGTCCATTCTACAAATATGAGAAAAGTCAAAGACGTTGGTGACGACAACCTGTCAATTTGTGATGGATTACTTGACATGTGCCTTTCGTGAAGAACTAACCATCGGGATTCAAACACACTTGACACCTTTCATTGGGAACTGAGCTAGATTGGAGATAGTAATGGAGTACATTGAGTACGTAATTACAACCAGTCCGGACCTAGACTATCAACTCCCTGGTTCACCAACAAATATACATTTAAACTCATAAAAAAGTTCAATCAAGAAAATAGTTTTACTTATATACTTATAACATTAGCCTATTTCATATTGTAGTGTTCTTTAATATCTTTATTGCCCTTATGTACCCAAATAGAATTGTCAGTTTTCTATACAGTTGCAATAAAGTTATCTTATCTTATCTTCATTTTGTCAACTAGTGTAGTATACATCTCACAGACCCAAGCTATTTTATTTTCTGTTTGGGGGGAACGGTTATTATCTTTCCATCTTTTAAAATTGAAAGAACATGTTGTTCTTTTCACTTGTGTGTTTATAAATGTAAACACAAATGCCACATTAGCAGGGGATCTTTCAATCTACCTATCTTTCAGTGACTGGACAATCTTTAAGATTTGTTACATCACAATCACCACTGCCTGAGAATCATCCCACCTGTTTCACAACAGTTTAGGCATTGTTTGCATTGACGTGTGTCTGTCGTGTGGTAGTCACATGTCTGTCATGTGATTGCCCGACTTCTGAATATTATGGGATGTCAGTTGGAAGAAAGGAGAGTTGGTGGCCATGCTAACTTGTGTTTCACTAGCTTTTGTAAGGAACCTTGAAATTGCCATATTTTTTAAGTTTTTCAAAATGAAAATTGTGAAAAAATATTCTAAGATTTGAGCACTTTTGTTGTGTAATCTCGACGGCAAAGGTGATAACAGAGACATAAATTGTTGCGATATGAATATACATACCATTTTAGTTCAAATTCAAACACAGCGATTTAGTTTGTGTGTTTTTCAGTCGAAAATAAATTACTTTGTAATTTTCATCTTTTGTAAAGACCAAATAACAAAATTTGAAGTAAGAATTAAAGAATCTGTTCTCCCTCTGTTGTAAAATCAAGACACCGCCTACCCGTATGTTGTAATGACTGTACTAAAATTTCTTGTGAACATCACGTAATCTGCATTGGGAGACAACATCACATAGGACTAGATTAAATGACAGACTTCAAATTATCTGTAATATTCAGGTCCATCACTATGTGAAATCATAATCAAAAGTTTAGGTTTGATTCCAAAATTCTCAGCTTAATTCTGAACGTCTGTGGAAGAAATGTGAGTTAAAATCCACCTGTGTGCGAAGGATCTAGACTGGAACGAGACTAGAGTGTCCAGCAAAAAAATACCAATGACAAAATATGGACAGAAGACCATACAGTGCAAAATCAACCCACATATCATGTCTGTACCTGCACTAAAGGCAATTGATTGCATTGTCAGGGATGATCGCATAATGTCACACAAGCTCATTAAGCGAAGTTTGCTAGTTTGGAATGAATCCCCCCCCCCCTCCCCCTCCCCGTAAACAAACCTTCACAAGTGCGACATCGATACATTTATTATGATGTAAACCATGATGAAAATTGTAACGGTCACACCATTATGATTGATGCAATGTAAAAGCATGACGCAGCACTGTATATGTCACATTAGAAGTCAACTTAATTTGTAATCAACTTATCAACATTTCAGTAGTAAATACAGAACCTGTTATCATTGGAGGCATCGAAGATTTTGAAATTTGTTGAGAAGTGAGAAAATCAAGTTCCGCAATCGGACTTATGCTAGATCCCTTCCCTCCTAAACAAACTTCGACCTTATACGATATTGTGCATTCATCCCTTACTGTGTTTGTTCTCATCAAATGAACCATAACTTCAGACTTCAATATCCCAGACAATTTACGACTAAATGAACCTTTTTTTGCAATAAATCAGCCTAGGTTGAATTTATTCTTAACCCCTTCTCTCACTAATTCTAGACCTATTTCATCAAAAACTTAACCATTTAAGTATTTTCTTGTTATACAAATGTATATTATTACTATGTGTCGAACAAAGTTGACGACCTAAACATTATTTGGCGAGTATATCGTAATGGACAAAGTAACAACTTTAAATGATAAATTCACACACCCAGCATGAGTGTCGGGGACATGAAATTGGTAGATATTGTAATGATTGTTCGTCTGAACATATATGCATGATGTAGTTCACAAGATATGACATTCTTGCCACTCTATCAACTACAATTGCAGACATCAGACCATGGATAAATGGAACCTGTGACGAACAGAGAAAGTAAACAAATGAATTGGATTCATAGCACTTGGCACAGTATGGTGGAACAGCAGAGACTTGTAAAAATCTAAATTTAAAATTTCATGGTTTGATAAGAACAGTTTTGTGGCCTCTTCACATGTACATGAATTGCCAGGAGAACTTCAAATTTGTTTGTGAATGTGAGCTATTCCAGAAAGAGGCCATACAGCTGTCCTTATCAAACGATGGGATGTAATACTTGTCTCTGTACTTCCAGCATGCTGTGCCAAGTGTTATTAATCCAATTCAGTTCTTTATTTTCCCTGTTTGTAACAAGTTCCATTCGCCCACAGTCTGATGTCTACGATTATATCATTCAGTTTAAAAGTCTCACAGGGCTGAACGACAGACGTCAATTATAGTTACGCATGATGTTGTTCAGACAATGTTTGACATATCATACTTTTGCCAAGGCTGGGTATCCATGGTAACACTAACAGATAAGGGGACACAGGTAGACGTGACATGTGTGCAGTTTTGCATAGAATCTACCATAATTTTATTTGGTAAGCTCAGTTACAAGACTGGTAAACGCCGGTAGAATTCATCTACTTCAATAACTCCTTAGCTAAAACAATATACAGTAGACCCTCGCTAACTCGCGGGTGTCCGGGTCCATCAAGAAACCCGCGACTTATCGAGGGCCGCGACTTAGCGAGGTGCTCATTATATATTCATAACCACACATTAACACACGTCACACGTCAACTTTTCTTCATTCTTCAGTAATGTGCAGATGAAACTAGTACTGTACATGTTTTTATGAGTGCAAGTTCATGGGCGATATTCATAAAAAAAAACAATAAGATACGCACGAAATGAAAGTTTCAATATTCAGTAAATCCAGGGTAAATCTTTTCAGTTCACGAACATGACGGTATGTATTCGAAATTTATTGTGATGGACGCATGGACGTAATATTGTAACAGTCCCGGGTTAACTAAATCTTCGAGGAAGATTATCGTACAATTGTGTGACTCTCAAAGCATCAATCGCGGCTAGACTTTCTTTTTTGTTTTTTGCACGGTCGACAAACTAACAGTACAACTTACAAGCTCACGCCTGGCGGCCATGGTAGGGCCAAGAAATGCTGTTGAATTTCCGGGTTGCGGAAGTGCAGTTTTGACTTTTATATCATCGAATAACGGGATTTGTTTTATATATTCTAAAACAACAACTAATTTTTTATGTTTCTCAGTACAGTAACATTCCTAAATGATGGGGTTGAGTTGAGAAATCGCAAGGTTCGGCAACACGTGGCGTGATGCATGATGTCGGTAGATATGTAAACATAGAGACGCAAGTGATGAACGTATTCAGTTATTCGTAGACCGAAATTTCGTTATATAAATGACGTTTTCCTCAAAATTTTGAAGAAACAAAACGTTTTTAGGTGACTTCTAAATCAATCAATCAAATCAAACGATATATTAATGCGAGACAATCTTTAGTTTTTAATTTTTTTTTTTTGGACAATGTTCGAATTCGACTGACGTATCCTGCGACTCGATTCTAACACGATCAATGCACCGTTCACCAGCCAGACGAAAATGGTCGACGTGCTTGTTGACTAGCCGAGAAGTGCATAAGGAACTTGTGAATGTGAGGCAGTCCGAATAAATAGAAGGCGATTGCTAACATCAAAGTCGAACCGCGACACCTCTTCATCGAAACACCAACGAGTTTGAAATTGGCAGGCGTGCCATTTGTTTAAAAAAATACACAAAGAGGAGTTCCGAAAACAATAGGAAAACTAAAGAAAAAATGGGATCCAAGGTGACACCCGCGACTTAGCCGAATCCGCGACTTACCGAGGCGCGAGTTAGCGAGGGCCCACTGTAACACCTTGTTAGAATATGTCAGTAACTGTTGATATATATGACAGAAGTCAGGTCTATGAACACACATTCATTTATTTCTACCATAACCGACATCATTTTGCGGCTCTTCTGTGTCTGGCCACAGACCAAAACTCTCCCTTCAACTGTAGACTGAAACTCACTCAAAGTTCATAGTGTAATAGCCTAAGGCATATGTATACACGTGTACTCTATGGCAACACAGTGGTTTTGCTAAGGGTGGTGGTATAACTCATAAATTTATACCTGGGTTCACCAGTACTTCACCGAGGTCCCGAAACAAAATTATGTATGCAAAACCCTGTACGCATATTTTACCTGGTCTCCCCTCCCATCACCACAACTATCACCAACATCATCGTTTGTTACTCAAGTTCCCTAACCTCGGCAACAGCTATGATATTGCTAAACTATACAAAAAAATCAACATTGGAAAACAACTAGAGTGAATATTTAAAAAAAAAATCAGGCAGATATTAGCCGAGTAATCCTAATGTACTGTCGGCTGGCCATCACCTAGTCTAGTTCCTGATGATCATGTTCCGATTTTACACGTTATATTCACACATCACAAAGTAATGTGTGAAGATAATGTAGTGTAAAATCGGTACATGGTCGTCAGGAACTAGATCTAACCACCTTCTGACTCGACTAGTCTATCAGGATCATTCAAAAGTGAAAGACACTAAGCTAGGTAAATACATGTGTGACGGTCACAGGCTTTTGGACCCAAGTATTTCTCTAACTAAGTTGACATGCCAAGCTGTGCATGTGGTTGGAATTCCACTTCTGCATACTAATTACTTGACTGCATTACATGAGTGTATTTTATTATAAAACTCCACGGATGCTAAAAAAAAATGACACAGTACCACTATGTTTGTAATTTGTATCCAGTCAACGACTTGTCTGTCTGTATATTCTCAGAGGGTAAAAATACTAAAAATAACATCAACCACAAATCTATACATCAATGAATGCAAGCCAAGACTCTTTACGTAGAAATATGTCTCGGTGACCAATTCCCTGTAATTCAAACTTCTCTCCAAACTTTGCCACTGAGAGCTTGTTTCTGGTTCTTTTCACAATAACACAAGAAATTTGATGCTTCATTGTCTTGTTTTTAAGGAACTCAACAATCTTTTATTTGTCATTATGAGTAATAACAAGTAAATGTCAGCCATATTTGATTTTCTAAAATGGATTAATGATATTGATATTATGTCACCTCTAATTCAAAAATTTGTACCGTGGACACCTGATTTCTATCTCTTGATTTTAAATGAAAATTGGTATTCTTGTACAAAGTAGCAGCAAAAATTAAAGATTTTCATATCTACATTAAAACTTTTTTTATAATCAAATGAAAATTTCAACTCAGAGAGTCAAACCATTTTTTTGGAAGCAAATCAAAATTTTGTTTGACTTTGAGAGTAGAAATGTTCATTTGTTACTAGGAACCTAGGGAGTCCATAAAAATTCATTGTGTATTTTGTACTCATTTACTTTAAATGTTTGCCAATGGTCTTAAAATTGTCTGCTTAAGTGCTTTATTAAAGGTAAATCTTCTACAGTGGGCGGTCTCATCACTTGTATGTAATACAGCAAAATGAAAATTTCAATAAATACAAGTTATAAAGTGTATTGTTATTGTACCATTATTTCTACTGTAACAAATATTGCACAAGTACACTGATGGCAAGATTGTTTGTTTGTTTGTTGATAATTGTGTCCTGTATGGACTTTATCGACAAATAAAAAATACATAGCAGAATACAGTGGAAAGAAGAGAGCCCCATCGTACAGGATAGGTTGCAAAACACACAAAATTAAATAAATCATAAATAATGTTGTGAATTTTTGATAACGATATCTACATGTAGTAATTTACTGACGTTACTGAAAACTGTTCTTTTTCCAATAGTAGAACTGTAGTTCGTGTGCAATATGGCAACACTTTCAAAACCAAAATTATGTGCTTCCGATGACATGCATTATTTGAATGAAAAAAAGATATTTTTCTTGGTAACTGTGTATACGGCCCAAGCCTTGTCCACTACTAACAATGGCATTATTTGCATATTGTGTCTATTCAAAAGTAGATAGTGTAAATTCTTTTCATTGAAATATGACGCATTACCATGAGCACTTCACATGACACAGCTTGGTCTGAAACTGAAAGATCAAAAACAGATTTTGAAGAGTTTATGGTGTCACCGACTCTAAATCAAACATTATAATTTGTGTATTCTGAATTATTATACGTTATTTGCCACTATTTTTGTTTGTTCAGCAAAGGAAAATGTGAGTGACCTAAGGGGCCTTGTCACTATGAGTTTAAAGATGAACAATGTCAAACCTTTACATCACGAGTTATTCAGGATGACTGAAAAACATAATGGAGAATAAAATCTTCACAAGCATAATTTGATAATGACGTCAACTTGAATATTTTTATTTATACCATGAATGCCACGAAACCAATAATGTAGACGCCCGTTATTATGACATAAAACGACCAGGGAGAGTAAATCCCATATTTTTTGTCAAACACGTACAGCTTGACTTACGTGAGGTATAAAGTGTGTCATTCTAGAAGTTATATCATGAATACCACGGATTCAATGATTTAGACGCCCGTTATTATTATGACATAAAACGACCAGCCAGAGTAAATCTCTTATTTTTTGTCAAACACATACAGCTTGACTTGCGTGAGGTATAAAGTGTGTCATTCTAGTAGTTACTGTGGTTCAGACAGTTTAACATCTTTGTAATGGGTCGTCATCATTGTAATGGGTCGTTGTTATAACAATGTCCAAAACAATGACACTGTCAATGTCCACAAATTCAGTTCTTTCAAAGGCATAACACAATCATGACATCAGGGCTAACTATCCATTCAATAGACATTAACGTGTCATTTCCATGGCGATATCACTACATTACAGCATGCATAATCTGCATACGGTGAGATAAAGCTATTTTCGTACACACGATATCCGACGATGACAAAGTGCAGAAATTGAATATTTTGACATGAAAATCACCCAAGTGTAATAATTGTAGAGATAGCAAGACACTTAAACGGTATTATTTTCAGGTGTAAAATAAATTATCAAGAAAACCATCCTTATTTTCCCGAAATAATAATTTTGAGTTCATAAGCATACCAGTTTTAAATTTTAATAAAGCCGTTTACGTATTCTTTGCTCGACATATAACGTTATGTTATTTTTATGTGTCACATAAATTAGTAATTATACCATGTCATGCTTTTTTTCACACAGTAATAATTTTGAGATTGTAAGCTTCAGTTTTCAATTGACATAGTAAGCATGTACTCTTTGCTCAACGTTATTGCTTTCAGTTTCAATTCATGGAATTTGTAAATACATTTTACCTCATGCTAGAGTGTCAAAATAGAACAAGAAGGCAGAATTCTTCTTCTAAGTTCCAGTACTTTTAATGTATTAACGTAAGAATAATGTGTGGAATGGAAGTCATGATATCAACCAAGAAATCTAATACTAAATACATGTAGTTGCTTATCTTAATGATTTTCCAGGTATTCACAATTACATGTATAACAATTTCTCTTATCAGAAAACCATGCACAGTATTTCTCTTTCTCAAGTATATACACTTGTCATAGAAACAGCTGCACCATGTGTGCCCTCTCTAAGCCAATTTGATGCACCACTGACGTACACAATTTCTAGTAATACACCAAAATTTGGTGTTCCCCAGGCCCTATCTCTTACTATATGGTGACTCACAAGAAATACCAGTTTTTCTCATTTTGATTGACAACAACAAAATTTGGCTATCTTTAGAGGGCACATTTGTGCTACACAATACATTTTATTTGTGCAAAATAACAGAAGTTTATGCTGGTAGAATTTTATTCACAAAAGAAATAGTCTAAAAACATAAACAAATGTCAACACAATTCAATAACCCGAGACTCAAATTTCAATAACACACAGGTGGTTATTTTAAAAGCAATCAATATTCTGCAGGCATATTCTTTGAAACTCATAATATGAATAATACGTTATTCATAAATTATTATTAATATTTTAAGAGTCATATGTAGTATTTGTGCAATGGTAACAATTTCTATTCTTAATTAGTGAAATTATTTCATATTTCTATTGATTTTTGTTGCTTAGTAACCAAATACAAACAATAGCCCATACTTACCGGCTGGAGCATTGATCTCAACTAAATAAAAGCCAGTCAAAAGAAATGATGAATTTATGATTCTCACTTGTAAGTAAATTTCAAGTGAAAGTTTTATATGATATTCTGCTTCAATAATCATTACAATATTCAACTGAAATTTATACATATTAAGGCGTTCCTACATTGAGTATATCATTTATAACAATGTTGGTCACAGTTGACTACTTTTATGTTGTGTGAATATTTTACACACTTCTCATTTTACATCTCCGTGACAACAAAATCCTATGTTAACCCCATAAACTTCCTTGTTACACATCCTCAGTAATGAATGTGATGATGGGTGAAAATTCAAATGCGCTATGCAGCATGGTTGAATTCACACATGTTCTACTAGGGTCCCATGCTATGAAAACTACCATGGATGCATGAACAAGTCATTGTTTCTTGCAGAAATAATGTCCTGACCCCCCCCCCCCATGTGAACTCTGGCCCTGCTGAAGTGGTAGAGTTTACCAACTCATTACCCATAACAAAACACTGGTAAGTAAACCTGGTAAAATGACTTCGAAACGCAGTTAGATTTTACCTACTAAAATACCACCCTTGGCAAAAGCACTGGTTGTACACTGCCCTGACCATACAGTTCACTTGTACAGTTTTAAATACATAACATCACTGACCAGATGTTCACTTTGCTGGCCTACCACTACTACTACCAGCACAATTTTCTAAATGCCTTTCAGATAAGTTCACAACCCTTTGATCTTATTAATTTGATTGAATTTTTCAAAAAATTCAACATATTGCCAAAATATCTCAGACTGAATTAAAGCATATTTCTATGCAATAATCAAGTTTTTACACAGACTGTCCTTGATATTTTATTTGCAAACATGGACTATAGTTATCCTTTTGAACAAGATCTCCAAATCCTGTAAAAATCCTTAAAACTTGTACATGATTTTCAAATCTTCAAAAAACCTGATACATGAATTTCACAACCTGAAAATCTAAAAACATACACACTCTGAGTCTCAAAATATAAAAATTATCTTCCCAAGGCCCCCCCCAAAAAAGAGAACTGTTTCTGGTCAGGACATTTTGTCTACAGTGGTGCAATGATGCAAATTTTTTTTTCTTTAATTCTCACCAAACCTGTCAGTGTCACTAAATCTACTATTTCTGATAGTTACTGTTCTTTTTATTTAGTACTTTTGAGCAAGTGTGTATGTGGGGCAGATGTCATTTGCTTGTTCATGACTGGCTTCTGCAGTTGTCTTCACTGAAGTATTGAGGGAGGGTTATATTTGCAGGATCTGCAGACTGCATGGGCAAGATAAACACACAAAAAAGATCGTCGTGGGGGTATTTAAGTGATGCACGCGCTGACCAGAAACAATTTTTTGGCCTTATATCCCACACATACAACCCCCTGAAAACAAACATACTAAGATAATTCATATCCTGATAAAGCTTAAAAACAAATACCAATTCCTCACTGTCACACATGAAATTTACTTCCTATAAACCCAAAACTTGATATTGAAAATCCACATATGTGAGATGTACATCCTGAAAAGAGTCGAACACGGATTTCAAATCCACAATCACGTACAACTGTACAAGATACTACCACTCCTTCTGGTTGTCTAGTTACTAGTTCCTGTTCGTAAACATTCGTAAACATCAGTATTATGAATTATTAAGACAAGAAATACAATGTACATAAACTGTCTTTGCAATTTCTATCAAAGTTGGTATTTTGTGTTTAGGCAAAATAGAAATTATGTGATTCCGGTAACCCAACTGACCCTAGTATAAGCTGTTAAACCCTAAATATTTTTTAAAACATTTAAAACAAAAAGAAAAGAAATTCTGTGTCTTCTTAACCTTCATGCATGTCCATTTTCTTTCAATGCCCAGTGATGTCTGTACATATTTCATCAAACTATCACAGAAGGGGTATTCTGATGGACATTTTGTTTGGTATTGGATTGAAGCAATATTTTTCAAAAATAAAAACAATTAAAAAAAAATCAAATAAAATAAAAACCTACCCTACCTTAGCTCTGAGGCCATGTTATCGGAAACACAATAATTTTTTTCGCCTTAGCAGTAACGGACTACAAAAAGGGGTTTAATTTCTGACTAGATTTGCACCTCAACAGTTTTCTATTAGAGTTTGACTGGATCCTCTTTCTGCCAGGGGTTATTTATTTCTACACAAATGATTTCAAATTAGGCACAAGAGAATAAACTTGAGTTGATATTTTCAGTGTTATCAGCTATCAAATAATTTTGGAAACTATTTACCAACGCCTATTACTGAGGATGAGTAAACATTTGAATTCCAACCCCAAATTTAGTTTCAGATGTTTAACACAGAAAATATTTAAAATGTTTGATGTAGAATTTAGAACTGATGTTATCACATTGAATATAGTCATTACTGTGAATTTCAATGAAGTGAGTTGTACGTAGTCATCTGATGAGTGTAAACACCACAAACCAAATAGAGCACAGAACCCCCCCCCCCCCCCCTCCCCCATCAAGATATGCTCTCGTTGTTGAAAAGAGAGTTACACCTATACTTCTCCTCTGCAAACAACCATATCTGAAACAAGGAAGTACTGCAGTGAAAAATATTGAATACATCGAGAGCATGATAGATTTGTTTCTTTTTACCAACTGTGACAATATTACAGAGTAACACATAGTAGTTTGAACACTTGAATCGGTGATACAAATATGGATCAAGTTAAAGGGTCTATTGACCCAATACACAAGACTCATACATTTGTAACTCCCCAGCTTGCTGACAAATATTTGGTCCAACCAAAATGCACTTGTCCCCAGCTTGCTGACAAGTATTTGGTCCACCAAAATGCACTTGTCTTTCTGACATATTTTTTTTTACCTTGTTTAAACTATAAACTTTCATTCTTTCCTCACACACAAATTTGGTGCAAGTTTAATACAGGGTCTAATTTTCATATGATGGCCACCAAAATGGACAGAAAACTTACTCTTCTCCTTTCAGATGTGTATATAACTTGTAAGAGTTATTCACCCTCTTTGATGACGTAAGCATAAAGGCTATAACAGTAACACCAGTTACACACACCAAGTGAGTTATTACAAGTGGGTAAACAAAACACTTCTGATTTTGTGGTCACAAGTCATAAATATTAAACAGACTGACACACAATACTAGCTACACCTGGAGCAGGAAATAGGCGGAAATAAAAAAACTGTTTGTAAAGGCTACACAAATTCAGATTGAAAATCACTTTTTTTCACTTGGGAATTTTACTTTTGCTGGTATCAAATCTGACTGAAATATATTGTTATTTAACAGGGCTTAAAATCAGTAGTGGTCCAGGACACATACACTACTAAACATTGTATCTAAACTACCAAATTAGCAATAGTCCAGGACACATAGACTACTAAACATTGTATCTACACTACCAAATTAGCAGTAGTCCAGGACACATAGACTACTAAACATTGTACCTACACTACCAAATTAGCAGTAGTCCAGGACACAGACTACTAAACATTGTATCTAGACTACCAAATTAGCAGTAGTCTAGGACACATAGACTACTAAACATTGTATCTAGACTATCAAATTAGCAGTAGTCCAGGGTACATAGACTACTAAACATTGTATCTAGACTACCAAATTAGCAATAGTCCAGGACACATAGACTACTAAACATTGTATCTAGACTACCAAATTAGCAGTAGTCCAGGACACATAGACTACTAAACATTGTATCTAGACTACCAAATTAGCAGTAGTCCAGGACACATAGACTACTAAACATTGTATCTAGACTACCAAATTAGCAGCAGTCCAGGACACATAGACTACTAAACATTGTATCTAGACTACCAAATTAGCAGCAGTCCAGGACACATAGACTACTAAACATTGTATCTAGACTACTAAATTTATAGGGTGGTAGTTTGTTAGAACAAATGGAAATCAATAGAACATTATAGTTCCAACACTTTATTTGACTAAATCTGACTAGCACAAAAGTTAAATTTAAGCCCAGAAATAAATTTGATGAGTAAAAACACAAGAGTTATTGAATTTGATAAAATGTAGACTTCTTTTTTTTGTTAAATTCTCTGAAATAAAACTTGTGCCATTATTTTTCATCAATCTTTGATCTGAATTCTTATATGTTACATCAAACATCGGATTAGACCTTCAAATGTGTCATGTTAGCTTAGAATCCAGGGCATTGGGGATTTTGAATTAAATAATGAATTCAAAACCCTCATTCGAATGGATCCAGGCTAGTGTCATGTCTAATCAGCCTGGCTTTCACTTCTTGAAGTGCTGGCTGATACAGTGATAGGGAAGCATGAGATGTCCTTTCTCTTAGACAAATGCTAAATAACTTCCTTACTACAGAAAACCCAATCTAAAGAAGACACGTCGTATCTGAGATATAGACGCCATCTGTCACTGGATTTCCTACACCACCTAGCAGGCTTCCAAGAATCTTCAAACGGTAATATACAATTTATATACTGTAAATCTGGAAATTTTTGCTGAAGGCTTATTTTCGCTAATTTTGCTGGAAAACAAAAAATTGCAAAAACTAAAATGCCTTCTTGCACATGAACACTATGTACCAGTCTGGTAATTAGAGAAATTTGGTCTTTTGAGAACTCGCTGAAGACTGTAAAAATTGCAAAATATTGTAGTGAAAATATCTGGGTTTATATTATATGACCCACAAGATTTACTAGTTTCCTGCAGTGCCACATGCTGACCCTAATTTTACAGACAGTGACAAACAATATAATTAATAGTCTGTCTGACCATATACAGGTAAAGATTACGCTGGGTTACACAATAAGTTTTAGAAAAGAGTGAATACTATGTGCTTGAATAGCTGAATACAGAAATGTTTTATCGCTGAGGAACAGAATGTCTTTCTGCACATTTCCGAACCTTAAACGTCATGCAGTGTTCTTGCTAAAAATTTGGGAACCTACGTAAGTGAAAATCTGGTAAATTCTAGAGACAGATTTCCTTACCTTGGACTATAATTTTGGTGGAGACTTTTGCAGAAGACCAAGGGGGAAGTCAGGCAATTTAATACTATTTATCTAAACTTACAAACCGTAACAAAAATCCTGATATTCATAAGACTATTATCAGATATAAAGGAATATGGCATACATTACGTCTGTCTGTCTGTCTGTCTGTCTGTCTGTCTGTGTGTGTGCGTGTCTAGCCCTATTTACACATATTCATGACATCCCACATCACAACCTCACAGTTTCTACCTTGAGTAGGATGGTATTATGTGGTAAATGCTAAGAGAAGGCATACCCACATACGAGTTTCAGGTTCTCCCAAGGTTGCTGTGGAGTTGTGTAGTTTACTCTTGAAAAAATACACATACATTTACATAATTTCTTTTGTTATGCAAATGTTCCATTATTCTAATAGACTACAAAAATATATTCCTTGATCAGCTTTATCTTAATTTTATCTTTATTTCTTTATCTCTATAAGAAATTTGACGCGCCCACGCCACTGTTGCACACAATTTCTTGTGACTGCATCACCAAAATTTGGTGTTCCCTTATCTTTTACTATGTGGTGACTCGCAAGAAATGCCAGTTTTTATCATTTTGACTCACAATGTTCAATATTATTGGAGGGCACATTGTTCTTTATGGTGGACAGCACAACTCTGAGTTTCATACGATCTCCGGCATAGACATTTTCAGGCTGTTTACACTTACAGCAACAGAATAAAATAGTCCATACACCCACAGACTTTTCTGTTCGAGTGTTACAAGTTTGTCAGTGTCCTTGATTTTCTCTATAGTTTAAGTTTATGATTTTACATATATTATAGTTGATAAATATACCTAACAAAGCTGCTCATCGTTTTCACATATATTCAATCAGTGCCATGGCAACCAACATTTTTACCCTTTTGGCACAAATATCTTTTCTAGGCAGTTGAAGAGCACGCACACCCTAAAAATGTGATAAAATGCTAAGAGATTCAAAGTGCCTACATGCCAACACTTGAAATTTTTACTCTACCTGATTAGCATTCCTATTAGGTAAAATCTAACCCAGCAAGTAGGCTTGCCAAATAACTTACACAAGGCTTGGGTGGTCAAAGTTCATGGAGTTGACCACCTACAATATCTGGTGCTATGAAAAGCAAAAGTGGGTGTCTCGATGACAAATAGTTACTTAATTATAATAGTACCATGCAAATTTGTGAACGTTGTAACCTGAACAGTGATTCTATCACAGGGGCCTATTTGAATCCAGCTAGTCAATGACCCCATGTAACTTTTAGTACACAAAACATCTCAGACATTCGCTATACAACAATAGAAACAGGTCGATTTACATAATTAATTATGTGACGGTGACCCCTAGTAAGGACATGCTTGAAGGTCATGACCATTCTTTCCACCAACCCAGTCAATCAATACCGGTATTATATATTTCAGGATGGCTGAGATTTTAAGAGACACAAAGTAAACCGTCTGACAAACAACAAAAGAGCGCCCAGAGATACTACGAGATAACAAGAGGCCATTGTTTGATATGGCTAGAGCGCGACAGAAAGGTGGACTTCAGTCTTGCCAGCGCCTATGTCGTGTATTTCAATGCATTGGGTAACTCCCCCTGTCATGTTTCGTGATCACGAGGGATTTTATCATGGATTCTCCATTGTCAATAAATACGGTAGTAAATATCAGTCAACATTTCGACAGCAAGTTTATGTCTTTGTTAAACTTAAACACCTTTCAGGCAGTCTTTTTACTGGGTAACCTAATGAGTCAAAAAGAGACATTCGGGTCACGAAAAGTTCGCTGGTCTGAAGCAAGGCTAACCCAGCAGGTTCGCCACACTGGTCATGCATATTTTCACGAACATTTTGCAAGTCACCACCTACCATGTACCAATCACGATTTATTGTCACAACATGATATATATCAGGATAAGATAAGGCTAGTTCATGGCGATTGTATAAAAGATCGTCAAATAATACACAGGAATTAAAACGAAAGACACACGCACGGGACCAACACGCATGTCGTGAAAGGGTTGTGTGAAACTGTGTGGCTACCTTGGTTTCTTCGATGGCAATGGGACAGACACGTTGCAACGTGTTATTGAAAATTATTCCAAACTATGATTGATTTATAGTGAAACGATTTATACTTACCTAGAAAAGCGGACACAAAACACGCCAAGCTAACGAACAACTTCATTTTTTCAATATATAAATTCGATAACCACTACCGAAGTTGGGATATTCGCGCAATAAGCCGACGATGGACGAGTCACGGGATCTAGTGATGACCTCAGCGTATGGCTGTTACAACTAATCGTGTGCCTCCCCAATAATACTAAATTCATTTCATCAATTTTTACCTGAATGTGGTATGATTTATCTTATTGCAGTCATGTAATTTAATTTAATTTTTAAATATTTCTGTTGCCCTTCATTGTAGAGATAAAGTAACACTGATAAAAATCTTCCATCATTAAGTTTCTCGAAATATGAAGGGGTGCAAATCTTAATAATAGTACCCGGAAGAAGATTGTAGGTCATGTGATCGTCGGGATCATGCGCAAGAAAACGGAGGAAGAAAGTGGCAGCTTGCTTTCCACGAAGAAGCGACTGCTGGAAAAGATGAAACCGTCAGTTGTTGCAGACGAAATGTTCCCGGAAGGGGGAGGTCCATATGTCGATCTCGAAGAGGTAAGATTGTTAGTTAAGTGGCACAAAAACATTATCGAAGTGAGCACTGAGCCAGATATGTGTTTGTCTCTATCACCGTTCGTTATCTTTATCAAGATTTTAATCTCGTAGGGGTCATAGCCTAGCGCGAGGAAAAAAAGGCCAGTTTCCCAGAAAATCAGTAAAAACACAAAAGTGGCCATCTATGTAGTTCACATAAAAAGGTGCAACAAAGAGAATGTATGGTGAATTATTTAATAGCAATCAATATGAAAACGACGCAGTAACTGTGTTGAGCGATTGTAATTTTTCAGTGTAAAACACTAAACAGTTTAGTAAACTGTAAAGTGTAATAATCCGTTTTTCATAATACTAGTATTTTATTTATTACTGTTCATTGTGATATTTGAATATCAAGATTAGCAGTTTTTTGCAAGGAGATAATGTTCAAAGACTTTGTCTTATACACCTTTAATATACTCAGAAATTGTATGGTTGTAATTTGGTGGACTGTACATCAGTTTTAATAGGACAGGGCAGGTGCATGAATTTTAGCAACTATATTACATTGTAGGTCCGAAATATTTGAACTGATGGTTTGATAAAGGAAACGTTGTGTTGTGTTGTGTTGTGTTGTGTTGTGTAAGTATAAACCAAAATCAAAGCTGTATTCATAATACTGTTATCATTACACCCTAGGTTTATATAGCATCACAAGAAATACCATTTAAGTTACATTACTACATACATTGATATTGAAACATTATTTTATTATCAAAAACCTAAAAATATTGAGGAAAAATCAAAACCGAATCAGATTTTGACCCTATGAAATATTTTATATGACACAGACAAAAGAGTGTGGTTGTATGATAAGTTAATAAATGTTTAAATAAATCCTAGGAATGGTTTATATTTAGTAAAATTGTATATTGCAGGCCGGTGGCTCAGCTGGACTACTAATGGATTTAGCTGCAAACGAAAAAGCTGTACATGGTGATTTCTTTAATGGTAAGTGTTTGATGTACAATAGCATTACCATTAATTCATTTTAGAGCACTGTCCCAAAAAGGTTTACTAAGGTTTACAAAAAAAATTGTTTGGTTCCAGTCATCCGACCCCACCTATTTTTTTTACTGTCGACCCTAAATTGTTTTTACATATTCGAAAAAAGAATAATAAAATCGCAAAAAATGTGAAGTCTCGCAAGAAATAGTGGATGCGAAAACTGACATCTTAAAAAGACAATATAAAACTGTTCTTCCAATCTGTAATGGCTGTACATCTGATGGCGAAACCAATAACACAGAGACCATATGGAAAACAACAGGAAACATAAATACCTGAACTACAATGTAGACACTCACGTATGAAAAAAAATATATAGAAAAAATAAAATACAAAATCTACCTACCCCTCCTTTTCTAAAATTGACTGTAATCGGAACCACACAATTTTTTTGTTAGGCCTAACATTGTCAATATATTCTTTGCAATTAATACCATTATCTCGGTAGAACATTACACTGTAAATGATTTTTAACGTTAGCAATGTTTGTAAGATTTCTTGAGTTAGATGACACTGTATTTCAGGTGAAATGGTTTCAATTGTACTTCTCATCATAACTGTTGATGTAGAAAGAACTATGTATCACTTAAAAAGCCCCAGGAGCTCTGTGGATAGATATTTTGCATAATTTTTGTTTTTGTATGATTTGTTTATGTTGTATTTGTTGAAGTCTGCATGCAGACCTTGCGGTCAAACCCTATCAACAACCTAGAAATGTACTATTTGTTGACAAGCAAGTGATCTGATCTGTACCTGAGTCGGGACTGTTTACATACTGACATCAAGCTGTGTACATAGTACCATCAGTGATAAGAGCTGAGGCAGTTCCACTAAATTAATATGATTGACCTGTTTTGATAAAATTTTGGTGTATTTTTCAACGGACAATCGTTTCATGAAAAACAACAAAACGCAGCTGCTTGGACTTTTAGTTGAAAAACAGAAATATGAAATATGAAATATGACAATAGCACCAGATACCTTTTCCAGTGATGATCACTTGCAGATGTCTTTTCTTTACATCATAATTATGATGGTCATATTTGTTAAGTTGTTGCCATGGAAACTTCATAACAAGCACTAACTTACAAAGAAACTGAAAAAATATTGTTTGTACCTTGCAGACTTTGAAGACCTGTTTGATGATGAAGATTTGACATAGAATATTACGATGACAGCCGAATTTTAAGAACTTTTTTTTTTCACACTCAAGACTGAACCTGAAATGTATGGATAACATGTAAGAACTAAAAAAGCAGCTGATGTCAATATCACGTTATGTACATGCAGTTTATCTGTATATAGACATTGTATACAGTTATATATTTAACACAGTTGTGGTATTTTGTCATATGCGCATTGTTGTATACTCGTATGTAAAGCGTTATGACGTCGTTTTCATCATCTGGATATTGTCAACTCTCATTAATTGTATTCTGACAACAGTGTCTGTGACTGCTGTGCTGTGATCTATCATCCCTGTTTCAGCCCAGAAATAGAATGCTCTGTATTGTCCGACAGGGTGGTACCAAAAGATTTGGGGAGGGTGGGGTTGGGTTTATGTTACAGCTAGAGGACTTTAAATGTATGTACAATGTGTTGCTTGCATTAAAAACAAGAGAACTTTTTTTTAAGTTATTGTAAATTGACAGTGAAAAAGGTTAAAAATCTCATCCTATATCCACTAGTTGAATTGCTTTCTAGAATTTTTCTCTTGTCTATACATCTTAATAATATCTCTGTCAGTCTCACATCTGTATTGTACATCTTTATAAATTGTAAATTCAACAATATAAATGTTAGTTAACATGTATCAGTGTTTTTGCTAAGGTTGGGGAACCCTGGTAACAGAGAAGGGAAATCTGGTAAAACCTACATGAATTTCCCTACGTACCATTTATCTTAATTTTGGTAGGGAACCCTCGTAAATGCTTGGGGAACTCATATTTTACCGACTCAACAAAAACACTGGGAGGGAACCCTAGTAAAATGACAGTGGAACTCAGGTAGATTTAACTATTTCCCACCCCTAACAAAACACTGATAGGGAACTCTGGTAAAATGACTGGGGAACTCAGAATTTACCTAGTTACCACCATGAACAAAAACACTGGTAGGGAACCTGGTAAAATGACATGGGATCTCAGGCAAATTTTACCTACTTACCACCTGTAACAAAACAGTCTGTGTAATTGATGTAACAAGAAAAAAAGTTGTCTTTGGTACTACAGCACATGTGAGATGGATAGTTTCATTGCCAGACTAAGAACATTGCAGTAACTTCCATTGGACTAACGCACATTTTGTCAGAATGTAGAGTTTGTTTATACTATGTATGGCGGCTATGGGGGGGGGGGGGGGGGGGGGGGGTGTTCATTTCTGATATTCTTCTTTCATGCCTGTATTGAATAAAAGTGAATTTTAATGATAGAAAACAGAAAGTGACTGGTCTTGTGTTTAATATTTGTTTAGAATAGATATGAGATAAATGCAGACAGTTTGAACCCTCTGTATCCTTGCTGTAAAACAGTTACAACTGCTGACATCGAAGCATTGATGAATGGAATCCACCAAACCTGTTACAAACAGGGTAAGTAAACAAATGAATTGCATTACAGTGCTTTTCCCCAGAGCGAGTCAAAGCTATCAAATGAATTATCAAGATCAGTGAGCCTGATCACAAGGTTTCATGTTGAGAAAGACGCCATGTATTTAGTAAATGATTTAAACAGTAACTACTACATTAGGTATAATCTATTGAAGTTCAAACAAAATCCATGGTCAACAGCCAGTTAAAGTTGGTAGAATCTGTTAAAGTAGTATGCATATGCTGTTACTGTTTATATGATTAACTAAATACAGAGCCCACACATACTATCTTTATGGTGTTTATCTCAACATGAAAACTTGCAATCAAACTCACTGATCTTGATAGTTCATCTAATGGCTTTGACTGGCTTTGGGGAAAAAGCACTGTAATAACACTTGGCTCAGTATGTTGGAACAGCAGAGACTTGTATTACAATTTACATTACATGGTTTGATAAAGACAGCTTTATGTATACAATAGACACCAGGTGGAAAGATAAACAACAAAGCGGAGCCGCGTTGTTTATCTTTCCACCTGTGTCTATTGTACTTCTGCCTGACAAGTTCACACGATGGCAGGATTAGTCCATCTATACTTCCATATCCAGGCATATGGTTTCTGACTTTGCTGGACTGGTTTTACTTGAACTACAAAGGTCAACCCAATTCACACCTTCTAAACCCCCTTTGTCTTACACTATCCAATACTGATACGACTTCAGCAGCAACTCAGACAAGGAGTTGGTTATAACCCTCTACACACACTATAATATTAGCTCCGGTAGACGACTGCTAATCCTGTACATGTCAAACATCGAGTCAACATTTTGACAGCTAAAGGTATAAGGCCTCTTTATGAGATAGTACATGAAATGCCAGGTGGAACTTCAATTTCGTTTGTGGACATGACCTATTATGTAAAGAGGTCATGTAACTGTTCTTATCAAATGATGGAATGTAATACTTGTCTCTCTGTATTTCCAACATACTGTGCCAAGAGTTATTAATGCAATTCAGTTGTTTACTTTCCCTGTTTGTAACAGGTTCTGTTCGGCAATGCTTCAATGTTGACAGTTTTAAACTTTTACTACTGACTTTTTTTATCCAGGGTTCTCCCCAGCCTTGATGGAGTGCTGGTAGGGGGCATATTAATATTACTGGTCACAAGTTTGTAATACAATATATGTGACAAAGGACTGTATATGCAAATTAAACTCTGTAGTTGATTTGTCATTTGAGCATTGGACACTAGATATCAGTGCAGAGAGAACCTGACATGTTTAGTACATCAGGGGCGCGTTCGGTAGACAAAGCGCCCGTGGACGTTTCAAAACATTTTGTTCCCGAACGACTAATTGTCATAGTTTTTCGCGGGCGACCTGGGACGAAGAAAGGCGGAAGAGTGAGGTGACTCGCCAAAAGCCAAGATGGCGGCCACGAATTCTCACTTCATCGGCGAACTTAAGTTTTTGTGTAGGATTAATTAGTGCACATTAGTTTTGATTCAGCACTGCAAAAAAGTTCATGGAATTGGTCATTTACAATTGGCAACGGTATTTAGAAATACGAATACCCGTCGGGATAAAGGTACGGTCGATTTGACGTACATTGAGCGATGCAAGATAAACTTGGTGTCAGGTCACAGGTCAAAGATCACTTCGTTAGTGTAAAAATAGTGTATGCATAAATAACAGGCCTTTTTAGGCATTCTAGCATCCTTACAGTACTGCAAAGGTGTGATTTAACTATGCGCATCGTCTTTGCAGTGATGAGTGCTGAATGTACACAAAATGTGACAATCTTCTGTTTGAATGTGCTGCCATCTTTTGTTTTTCATGCGCAACATGCAAAATACAGTTCGGCGCAGTGCCAGAGCGCCCTGGCCAGACAATGACAAAACGTTTTGACTACCGAACACGCCCCTGTATATTCTGACAAACCATTATTTGTGACTGGGGAACCAAGATGAAAACAAACAACAGATGGTATCCGATATTATACACCTGTAGCATAGTCATACATATAGTATATTGTATCCAGTTAGACTGTATGATGAACACTTCCCAGAGAGTAAAGAATACCCGACAGATACTTTTCAACAACAAAAAATGGAAAAAATTATCAGGTCTCACATTGAGTAACATCTTTTTTTATGAGGAAATGTAGCATGTTTGCCATCTGTAACAATTAATGTTGATAGGTGAAATTTTGAGTTTATTTTGCTGAATAAGTGAAAAAAACAAACTGACACGGGCAGGGCCTAGGGAAAAGGTTCAGTAATAACAACCCCTTTTGACTGATTTATAGACCAAAGGCCAGTTTAAAAAGGTGAATACATCAAACAAAAAATCAAGTCATAAAATCTATTTTAACATGAATATCATCATTGTTGGTGGTGGTGGTGGTGGTGGTGGTGGTGGTGGTGGTGAAAAACAAGATGGCGGATACATTTTTGATTTGAAAAACTGAAATTTTTTGAACATCAAATTTTCATGAAAATCCCTCCCAATGGTGTAATAATACTGACAAAATTGTGTAAAACAATGTTAAAAATGTCCTGTATTATGTTTCCTTGACCTTCAGTTTTAATTTTTTTGTAAACTCAGTCCAGATGTCATGCCAATTGATACATTTTACAGTCACTGAAACCACCAGAAAAGTATTAATTATTCACTGGTATCAATTTTTGCCGATGGCTAAGAAAATGACACATTTAGTGAAAAAAAAATCATAGTGTCACACAATCTTTCTATAACTGGATTCAAATTTTATGAAATGATAAATGAGACTAAAATTATATGCATAAAATGCTTTTTTTTGGAAGATAATTCATGATTCTCAGTCTTCTGTATAATCTTTGAAAATATAGTCATGTTCCTGTATGTTTCTAGATATTCTACACCCAAAAAAGCTGACAGATGGCCTGTGTTTTATCTCATCTGATATTCTGAGGAAAGTACTGTACTAAACCTCTATCTGCACTCATTTCCCGCCTAAACCATTTGAAGAAATTTTTTTTTGTTTCCTTTTTTTGGCACCTATCAACTTTAATTTGGAATACAGGTATAGAGATGGAATTGGTCATAAAATATTGACAAAATTTTGCATTTAGAAAAAAATTCCACAAGAATGAAACTATCCATTTTAGTTGGAGACTACTTTGTAGGCTGTAGTGCCGACATTTACATTAAAAAATGTAAACTGGCACCTGTCGTTAATCATATTACGGTAATGTCTTCCCAACCAGAAATTTATAAAAACAAGGAATATTCCATGTTTAGAAAATTTGTGTATTATTTATGATTCGTGCATCTTTTTACACACACTCACAGACACATCTTTAATCCATACAACTATACATACATACATACATACATACATACATACATACATACATAGACATACATATACACACACCAGATACACACACACACATACACACACACACACACACACACACACACACACTCTCTCTCTCTCTCTCTCTCTCTCTCTCTCTCTCTCTCTCTCTCTCTCTCTCTCTCTCTCTCTCTCTCTCTCTCTCTCTCTCTCTCTCTCTCTCTCTCTCTCTCTCTCTCTCTCTCTCTCTCTGAGAGTTGGTATTTGCATGAAAAAATCACATTTTTTCATTACCTCAGATTAGGGTCTCCAAGTCTCAACATCAATATCTATGATACTGAGGTTAAAATAAGTACATTATCATATCATTTTGTTCACTTTGTGTCAAGAATGGCTGGAAAAACAGTACAAAGAGAAAAGAAACCCTCTTCAGTTACTCTCTGCAGTCTAGTCTGTTGACCTCTCTTAATTCACTGCATGTGAAATTTTTCTTTTTTCATTAATTGGGTTACTTTTGAAAGAACTGAAGTTTAAAATCAGATATTGATCAATATGGGCACTAGTCTCTGACAGTACAAATGTCTGTTTAAAGGGGAACACTATTCAGGCATTTTTTTAAACTTTGGGTTCTAGAGTCACTTTTGCAACACAAATTTTTTGCCATAACCAAGAAACACAAATACAATTTGTTTCACATTCAGTGTCCTAAGAGTGGCCCAGTGTTGCCTCATGGGGGCTGCAGACATGCATATTTATTAGATAAGCAACAATTATTCATAAGTGCCTATTACCTGCAGATGAAGTCATGACTATGTATTGTTCATTGAATACATGTGCATGTATGCTAACTCCCATGAGGCAATGCTGGGCTACTGCTAGGACAATGAATGTAAAAACAAGTTGAAATTTCGTGTTTCATGGCATTTGGGTGAAATTTGTGATGTTAAATCTTGAAATTACTCAAGAGAACCCAAAGTTTATTAAAATGCTGTATTTTCCTGGAATGACATTCCTTAACCACCACTTGCAATTGGCTGAACCTGGATCAACTCGCAATGATTTTTCTGTTGCAATCCAGTCTTTCAAGCCAAAAGTTATGATCATTGTAATCTTGTGAACTCTCTCCTTTTTCAAAATTGTACAATACATACTTCGTTTTTGGTTGTTTTTTGTGTTGTTATTCGAGTAAGGCTGCATTTTCTGTGTTGTTATGACTGAAAGCCGATAGATATATCACTAACCCCCCCCCCCCCACCACCACACAAACTTGCATATTACACACCCTTAGGAAAGAAGCCTTCTGTAATACAAATTTCAAGAAAAAAATTGACACTATTTTTTAAACTTAATATCAATTTTATTTTTATAACATGATAAGACAAGACAAGACATGATATAAGTTAGCAGAGTATAGAGACACCGACTAAAAGTGTAAGATCTACCACAGACACTTTCTGATACACTAAGATCTCCTCAAACTTAAACTATGCAAAGCAGATTTGGTTAATAAAGCGTACATGTCAAAAAGAAACTTAAAGCTATAGTCACTGTAAATTTTACAACTTTCTTGCAATTTTTTTTCTTGACATGACCACATAATCTTTGTTCTGATGATGAAGAACCATCTGTGCTGGTAGCTACAAATAGATTAAAACTTTGCATTTCACCAAAATGCTTGAATAAACCCTAGCTTGAATTCAGCCAATATGTATTTGTTCTTCTTGCTCATGTTTGTATCATCACCAAAGTGCTGAGGACTGTCTGGAAATAATTCGAGTACAAACATGAAATAGTTGCAAAACCAAGAAGATTATATTTTTTTCTTGTCAATAGCAATATGTACAGAATTGAACATGTATGATAGCTTTTAGAGACAACTGAGTTCTCTGTGTTCATGAATATCAGTTAGCCTTTCTCACTGTCCTCTGGAGCATTGCTAAGGCAAAAACAAAAGAACTGTTTCTGGTAAGGGTACGCATCACTTAAATACCCTCGTATCGGTCTCTTTTTTTTGTGTTTGTCCAGCCCATGCAGTCTGCAGATCTGTGGGGAAACACAAAAAATACCCCCTCCCTACTTCAGTGAAGACAACTACAGAGCCAATCATAAACAAGCAAATGACATCTGCCCTACAAACTTGCTCTAAAATACTAAATAAAAAGAACAGTAACTGCCATAAATAGTAGATTGAGTGATGGGTTTGTTGAGAATTAAAAAAAAAATTGTGTTATAATTTTAGACAAACTCTCCTGACCAGAAACATGTTTTCCTTTTTGGCCTAAAAGGGTTGTTTTGTATGTACTGATATCTACCATATAATTGTACTTGAATATCCTTGTACTGTGGATCCTCATCGACTACATAGGGCTAATCATTCGTTGACGTGTTACTGCGATGCTCCGTGTTATTGCAAAGCCCCTGAGGCACTTGTGTTGATGTATTACTGCATTCAACCAGTACTACTACTAGTCTGTCTACGTCACTGATCTGTGACTCTGCTACTCTCATTCACTGTGGATAGTGAACAAGTGTAGCAGAGTCACCAATCCAGCGACATAGACAGCCTTGCTGAACCAGTACGGAAGTTGTTCTAATGTCATTTTAGAGTAAATCCTACCTGTTGGTAAACTTGATGTTATTATTAAAAAACGCCCTAGCATCCTCAGTTTAGAAAAAATCTTACTGACATAAGGGGTCTCGTAACTTAGACATGTAAGAGGGAAATACAGACCCCTTATCAAAATGGATAAAGTTTCCTAGTCAAAATATTGCCAAACCTTATACTGTATTAGCCAAACATTTGAAGAAAAAATGTCAGATTATGACACGTTTTACTAAAACTTCTCATTTTTCAGCATTTAAAGAATTCACAAGTCTAGTCATCAAGGTAATGAATGCACTGGGTTTTAATTATGTAAATGCCTCTATTTGTGATACAATTATACAATTCTCTCATAAATGTATACACACATATGAAGAGTAAATATCTATCTTACTACTACATTTCAGCTGTTGCATAGTTTGTATCAAAGTTTAGACTTGACATAATATTGTCATTGTAAAGTTGTTGGATATTAAGTACCTATACTATAATTGAACTCTAGAGGGCGCTATTTACTAACTTTGTCCTTATCTTAACTTATCTAAATTTCTCACCACATTGCTTGTGTTGAATCCTATCATTAACTTATGTTGCTTAAATGTCTTACTTTTGTCTTCTTATATCCTAACTATTATTTTCAAAGGTTGATGTTGGCTAAAATTTGCGCAACAGGAAATATTTTTCGATACTATTCTTACAGGTATCTACATTTTCTGAGTTTGTGATCTAGATCACCTCTACGGTTGGCAAGATGAGATTTGGTATGACGGGATCAAACTGGATCAAACTGGTTTAATAAACCTAGTTGCACTGAAAATGACCCAAATTATGCTTTGTAGGTTGTCAAAATGGAGAAGGTTACAGGCAATATATACAAACACTAGCTGTTATTGAACAATTCAACAGTCAAATTCAAGTCATAAAATGCAAGGAAGTTGATAATTTACAACTGAAAGAAAAGAGCACTTTTGTTGTATTACCCAATACAATTGAAAAAGTGCTTTTCATTATACTAGTATTAACCAATCAGAATGCATCTCACATATCTGCATATTCTCATTTGAATATTAAGCTGTGTCACCCATACTGGAAAACTGCATGTATTGTTCATTCCATACTAAGAGAAAATACAACCCATAACACCAAAGTAAAGCATTTTCTGCATAGGTACCACAATCGTTTATAGCATCTATATCAAGTGTAAAAGTATACTGTTTCATTTGCTAATTGACTACATTAGAAAGGCCACATGCTAGGCTTGTAAATAAACCAATTGAAACTGTAAACTTTTACACTTGATATGAATGCTATAAACGAGTGTAGCACATAGAGAAAGTGTTCTACTTCAGTGTTACTAGTTGTAATACCTTGGTCATACACAAACCATCTATAACTTCCCGATAAAATGACAAATGATCAAACCTATGTTTCACAAAAAAAACCACAACTAATAAATTATTCTGTTGGAAATAACTTTTGTTACTAAAGTCTTATTGAATTCTCAAGGGTTCTAAGGGCCAAATTCAATAGTTCAATGTACGGTAAAAAACTAAATTCTTTTACTTTGGAGTGGGATTGAGCCATTTCAGTTCTCATCCTACAAAATCAATTTTACTTTTAATGGAATCTGTTTTGTACCCCTAGATACAAATATTTTCTAAACAAATCTTGTCAAATTGCGAAATGGGAGAATTTTCAATAAAACAAATGCATGGCACTAAAGTACAGTAAAGTGTCAATATATGAGCTATTTTTTCCTCTCTACATACTGGCTTTGTATTAATAGCACTATATACTACTACATACTGATTAGAAATTAAATTGCTGTCTGAAAAAATTCGAAATTTTGACAATTTAGTTATGGAAGGGGGTGGGGTCCGAGGCCCAGCTAAAAGAATTGTTTTTTATCCTACATTGAACTATTGACCTTGCCTCTAATTCCACTTCTCTCCATTTCAATCTTAGATTTGATTTCCTGACTCTGACTGGCATGTATTTTTCACGCCCCAAAAATGGCTAATCTGATTGGTGGCAACTATAAGGGTTATTCATTGCCACTGACATGGTCTAAAGTTTAAAGGGGCACAAGCTGAGTTTGTACATTTTTGGGGAAGTAATTTTTCCTGCATATTTGAAAGTAGACTCTCTTTCTGTCTCAGGAACGTCGCTAGCAGAATGCGGCCATTTTGTATGTACTTTATTGACCACACAGAACTAACCATTCAGCGATGTGTTATTGCAAGCCACCGTGTTACAACGATGTTACCAAGGGTTACACTAACACGTCATTGAATGTTTAATCCTATGTAGTCGATAAGGGTGTACAGTACGAGGATATTAGAAGTACGCGGTAGATATCGGTACATACAAAACGGCCGCATTCTGCTAGTGACATTCCTGAGGTTGTGAGAGTCTAATTCAAAAGGTACTCACAGTATTCTGTTTACTTAAAGTAAACTTAATCATCTCTAGCAATTGACACAACTCAAATCTGCTATGAACATATAACTTATAAATAATCCAATCACGTAATTTATTATATGTATCAAAATTGTTGAGGAAATTCCTACAATGTTAATATTAGGCTAGAATATAGTTTCATTGAGGTTTTATACATCAAGTATTTTCATTTGAGTAACAATGCTTACAAACTCAGTTTGTGCCACTTTAAGGATGGCAGTGTCCATATCTCCACTATGAGTGTAGAACTACTTTGAAATTGGCAAAAGAATGTTTTGGTCAGCAATTTGCAGGGTCATGGCCACACAGGGGTGGGCTTCATACATGAAAATGCAACCAATTGATTCAAGATTGCAACAGAGGTAAATGGCCATGTGGGGGGCGTTGCTCCATATTTGAAGTCAGTCGATTTATGGGTAAAAAATTACCATGTGGGGGCGTGCTTCAAAACTGAGCATCTGACCAGTTGATTTGAGGGTTAGAATAGACATTAATCTGTAAGGTCCGCCATGTCTAAATAGACATAAATGGCCAAAACAGGGCATGCTTCATAAACTGAACTCTGACCAGTTGATTAAAGTGTTGAAACAGAGATGAACGGAAATAAAAAGCGGTGAAAATTCAAAATGCCGTAATTATTGCAAACATTTGGACTCACAAGTCATGTGTACTCTAGCTCCTAACCAATACATTAGACAGACCAGCTGACATAATGTACTAAAAATAGATTATCACAAGAAGATAAACAAAAGAAGGAATAATACAAGTCAAGTCAGTAACCCTCCTCCACCAAGGCAGTGAACACTTGGTTCAATAAAACTAGTCTTTGTTTACAAAACTCATTCTTCAAAAAAAAAAAGTCTAGCTGCACTCTTTGTATTTTTCATCGTACAAAGACATTTTCTTTTCACTTTATGATTTTAGATTAAGTGGCACAGTCTGTAAACTGAGATATTCATTAGCATTAAATGAACCTTACACAAAGTGCTACAGTGAATCTTTCAGTCAGTCTACAGTAGACTGCATGATACATCATGTCACTCTGCCCTCAGTGGCCCTCTCCTAAAAGGGGTTGGCTGATGCATGAGGGCGCCCCGTCATGGCATATTACTCTGGTAATTGAGGTCTTGAATACTATTGTCGCTACATGGTGATAGACAGTGATAAGCTATTGAATGGATGAATTATAGTCTCAGTAGAGAGGCTCTCTCTAAGTTAGTTTCATAAACTTGCAGTGTAGCTGTTTTGATACTTCCAATGTTTACACTATCTTGATCACAGGGTGATCACAATCACACAACAGAGGAACCGCCATCACCCACTTGTGTAATCTACCACATTGAAGAACAATAGATTTACTTTGTGTTTATCTCAATAAAAACGAAACCTCATTTACCAGAGTCGCACCTTACAGACAACAGAGTGACACTGTCAAAACAACAAGTCTAATAAGATGATAGACAATAAATATTCCACATAAAAGTTATAGTGCTTCACAGGGATGAAATGTTTGGCAAATCAAACTATTGACTGTTACGTACACCCTTTTCAGTCTCCATGGGAACAGACAAAAACCAGAAAAAGATAAGTCATTTTTTTTTAGAATGATGACGAGGCGCTATAACCTTTAATGCGTCAGTGACAGACTGTGTACCTTTAAACAATACAATAGTCACATGACCAATGTCTGAGAAATGAATATGAGCTGAAATCATCAGTCAGTAGGAATGGGTGGGTTACAATTAAGGAACAAGTACCGTACTGTAAACCTGGAAATTTTCGCTAAAGATATATTTACGCTAATTTCGGTCAAGTTGGAATACAAAAACCGCAAAACTAATGTGACTAAAATGCATTCTTGTACATGAACACAATGTACCAGTATGGTAATTAGTAAAAATTAAGAAGTGTGACTAAATGTCTTCTTGTACATGAAAACAATGTACTAGTCTGGTAATTAGTAAAAATTAGTCTTTGAGAACTAGCTGAAGACTGTAAAATCGCCAAATTTTTCTAGTAGCGAAAATATCTAGGTTTAAAGTAATCCTAAATGGGTCAGTCACATTCCAAAATCTTTCTTTTAACAGATGTAATACCACATACAACAATGGCAGAACAACTAAAGATAAGCTAACACAGAGACGAAAACTATTATTGTGACATGTTGATAAGTTACTTGTATTTGCATATGTAATTACACCCATAGTAGGGTGGTATCTCTGATAGGTTTTGTCAAGTGATGGGACTTTCAATTTCTTTCGGTGTTTACTGGATCTTGATAACTGGATGATTATGTCCACAAGTCATAACCAAGATACTGCTATCACCCACTTGTGTATTCATCTACCAATTACACCCACAATAGGGTGGCATCTCTGACAGCAAGTTTTGTCAAATGGTGGCGCTTTCAACCTCATTCAGAGCTTACACTATCTTGATTGTACAGGGTGATCAGATCCACATACCAACCAAGACACCGCTATAACCCACAGGGTGTAATCTCTACCACATGCAACAATAGTTTTAGTTTGTGTCTATCTTAGTTTGCCGACAGCACATTTTCCATAGTCATACATGAATCCTGAACATAAAATCAATGCTTAAATTTAAAAAAAACTTGATCAGTAATTTTTCTTAACTGCAAGCACTTAGCTCGAGTTCCAACAGTATAAGCTATATACATTCTAAGGTGGTTAATAGCTAAAACAAAATGCATATTAGTATAGTTCTCAACACTGATATTATATTATACCAAACGTTCTATTAAATTATTACTTTCCAAATATTAGTGAGTTACAACATGAAATATACACAGATAACTCCATGGGTAGACATCAATGCACTGCACAAATCTTTCTGGTCAGTCTCATTTTTTCATCAAATACATTTTTTTTCCAAAAAAAGGTAAAAATCGTTCAACAGTATATATTTTGCGTAAAATTAATATAAAACTAAGTGGTCTTAATATATAATACATGCTTGCACCAAGGTTTGTACACGGTTGCGTAAGAATAGCAATTCAGGTCAAAGGTTACTTATCTGTGTCAAAGGTCGTTGTTATGGCTACATGTTTTTGATCGTGTTTGCATGTTGTCAGACTGAATGACAACATGATACCTTGGCATTCAAAGAGTTTCAGGAATTCCTATCTGATACTCTCATGTCAGGTCAGAGGTCAATGTCATCAGTCTAGAAGGTCAATGGGTCAAAGGTTAATACTGTGCACATGCATAATCACTCTTTGTATTTCGATGTGTTGACAGAATCACGTTACGATAAGGATTGTACAATGTTCCAGGTACAAATTCTTGTATGTGACATAAAATGATGTCATTTTATATATGCGTAAATCAACAATCAATATTTACATTCAGGAGTAGCAACAAAAACTCCACTATCAAAGCAGAGGCTAGGGTGCTTGTTTTCAAAGGTGCTAATAAATGACAGTTTAGCTAGTTGTCTGTATACGACCTTGGTTGGATTAACGCCGTTTATGTTTGGCCACGTTGACGAAAACTTTGATAACGCCGTTAAAGTCGGCTGTAACAAATACTTCTTTCTCTACAAGTTTGTCACTTTTCTTTGGTGCTTCAGCACCTTGGACTTCTTCAGCCTCGGTGTCTTCTTTAGGTTTCAGGATCAGCGAAGGATTGGCTGCAAACACTGCTGCAGTAACAACTGCATTGTGAGCTGTGAAATGAACAAAATATGGTGAGATTTCTGGTGATTAGTACAGCATATACATATATGTCATGGTTATACAGATGATACAACATGATATGATGTGATATGATATGATATGATGCGATATGATATATGATATGATACATGGTATGTGATACGATATGATATGATGTGATGATATGATATGTGATATATGTGACACGACATGACTTGACACATGATATATGATACATGATGATATGTGACATATGACATGACATGATATATATGTCATATGATACATATGATATGTGACATATGGCATAGGATATAATATGATATGATATGATATGATATGATATGATATATGATAAATAATGTGAAATGTGATAGAATGTGATATGATAGGCCATATACTAATTTTGTAATTAAAGCAATTCAAACAACATTATTTAACTCTTGATATGAACACTATAAATGAGTGTGTCACATAGTAGAATAGCTGTACTTGGGTGTTAAGGGTTGTAAATGAGTGGACACACAGTACAATAACTTTACTTTGGTGTTAAGGGTTGTAAATGAGTGGACACACAGTACAATAACTTTACTTTGGTGTTAAGGGTTGTAAATGAGTGGACACAGTACAATAACTTTACTTTGGTGTTAAGGGTTGTAAATGAGTGGACACACAGTAGAATAACTTTACTTGGGTGTTCAGGGTTGTAAATAAGTGGACACACAGTAGAATAATTTTACTTTGGTGTTAAGGGTTGTAAATGAGTAGACACACAGTACAATAACTTTACTTGGGTGTTAAGGGTTGTAAATGAGTGGACACACAGTAGAATAACTTTACTTGGGTGTTAAGATGTGTTTAATTTTCCAAAATTTAAGTTGTCTAAATTGACATCAGAATGTAGTGTATACACAGACTTACCTTTAATGCCTTCCCAGAAGTCATTCCTATCTCTTCTTGTAGATGTAAATTTACTATAGTCATACTGTGTTTTCCAGATATACACATATCTATCTTCAGATCCGCATATTATGTACTTTGCATTGTGACTGCAATAAATAGTTAGACATCAGCTGTTTTACCCTGTTAGGGTATAGGCACTTAGAACTCATGAATATTCAGTGTGCAACTTGAATACATTATTTCTGCTGACTCCCATGATGCAATAGCCAATAGCAGAGATATCCTATCAAGGCACAAAATCAACTTGATGCTTCACTGAAATTGCAAGTAATTGTATGTGATGTAAAATCATGAAATGACTCTCCAGGAGCCGTGGTTTATAAAATGTCTCTATTCCCTGGAGTGATATTCCCCTTTAAGGTAGAATTTCCCTCAGGAACTAAATTTCCCAGAAAATCAAGGTTTTCAAAATCTCTCCGTATGAAAACTTGTTCCTGGTTATTCAAAATTCTCTAAAAGAAATTTAGGTGTTCACTGTCTTGTTTTCAAGGAAATTGACAATCTTTTATTCCCAGCAGACGAAAACCAACTGTGTCACAATTAGAGTATATAGACAAATTTTATTGACACTTCATTGACTGATAACGATCAGCTAGGGTCTATCCTTACCAATGAGTAAACATTGGTTACAGATAGATTACAGTTAGAGCTACCATTACTGAGCTGATAATAGGGAACTTGCAAACCCGCCATGTTGAATGTTGCATCATGGGAAATGTGATGATAAATATTAATCAATTAGTATTGTAAACAATGTTGATACATTGTTTGTAACCACAAATAATCAATTTATAGTCACCCTGACCATTGTGTGTGTGTGTGTGTGGGGGGGGGGGGGGGGGGGGGGGGGTAGTTTAACAGTAGCTCCAGCTTAGGTATTACGATAACCACATGTAATACCACAGTCCTTTGTGTCTGAGCATGCTCAGTCTGGACTGCAAGTTTCCTATTAAAGCAGTCAATACATAATTATTTTACACCTGATACGAATGTAGTAAATGAATGCGACAAGTAGCTGAAATGCTTTAGTTACCCGTTATGTGTTGTACATACAGTTACAGAGATCAAATCATTAAAGGGTTAAGAAGGGAGAAAGTTGCAAAATGACAGTTGTAGGTATAAAAACTCACCTTAAGCCGGCTTTAATCTGACTACTGTTATTAGCACAGCCTTTGTATTTACAAGCCAATGACAGATCTCGTAGGTCATAGAGTCTTATACGTGAATCATTGGATGTTATTAAAATCTGGAATATACAAAACATCATATCAAGTTGGTTGTGGGGTAAATATATTAGACAGTGAATTTGTGTTTCTAGCGGAAAGTCTCTCAAGAAAAGTAACCACAATTCTCGGTACCTGAAATAGAATATTACTGCCGCAGCCTAGGCACATCACAAAAATAACAAACATTTTACAGTATTTCCTGATCAACACCATAACTGCCACGCCATGCACTTCACATACATGTACATTACTATAGGCACGTGTGAGAATAAGTCAACCATCTTGTTCTATTTTGACCCTCTAGCATGGGGTAAAATACAATTACAGGTACCAACGCATGATTACTATTTCTCTTCTTTAGCACTAGAGGGTGCAATCTATTGGAAACATCTATTGGCTTGTCTTATAGTATGATAATGCTCTATTTCACCACTAGAGGGCATGACTCTGTGGAAAGGTCTATTGGCATGTCTTGTCACCTTTCATTTCACTGCTCTACTTGAAAACTAGAAGATGCAATTCATTGGCAAGATCTTCATGTTATACATTTCCATTACATCTCAATATCACTACTAGAGTGTGCTTGTAGCTGATGTTAAGTCACGATGAAGTCTATCATAACGAGTATTGATAAAATGTGATGGTTTATTTTCCACATCACCACATTCACATGCCATGTTGTGATATACCGATATATGGTACTGCTACACACAGTAGATGATGCTGATTTACGAACTACTAAACTGTGCAAATGCCACAAACTTGTTAGTAGAATCATGGTATTCGTACCTTATCCTGACTTGGTAGACACTCTATGCCAGTAATTTTTCTGCCCTTTGCATTCTTTCCTCTGGTAGATCTCACATGAATCTGAGTAAAGTACTTCAAGTGCTGCAGAGAATAAATCAAACCAATTAATTTACATTTTATGTATGTACCAGCAGTATGTGTTACCCAATACCCCCACTCTGTTTTACATCTAAATGATAGTACTCTACAGGAAGTTGAACAGTCCACAGTCCACAATTCTCTCTGATTTGTATACTTCACATTACCCTCACCAATTTTGACATTTTCAAACTGTACAATTAGAGCCAATGTCTAAACATACAAATCAGAGAGAAGTATGGGACATTCAACATACTGTGTACTGGGTACATGTTAGTCTGGATAACAACGTGGCTTCTAACTAAACCACGTCTAGTCAAAGTCCCTCAATCAGCACAAAAAGTTGTTCATCCAATCAGTGAACCCCAACTGTTAGAATGACATAAACATTGTATAAGTAGCATCCTGAGCTGACAAATATACCATATTTGGACATAAATATACCATATTTGGACATTACATAACTACCACAATAAAGACTAACTTTATGAGGGACTGTGTCATTGGTTAGAATTTTGTTACTGATTAACAAAGACATGATGTTAATGACTGTGTGGGTGGTTGTGGACGAATTTTATATTGCATCTCATGCATTTCAGGACTTCTAGAGGGACGACTTTGACTATACTGTGAGTGGAGGTGTAAATGGTAATGATACTTTATAGGAACTAGACTAGGTACATGTAAATTCGTCAAAGTTTTTACCATACTACCGCCCTCCGTAATAAGATTCCCACATCTTAGCAAAATCACTACCAATACAGGCAAAAAACAGGTAAGAAATGTCAAGTAATGTTGCTACCAACCTCCATGTCATAGAACACACATCTACCGTCGTAGGTACCGACCACGGCAAATCTACCGTTTTGACAGAAGTTAGCTGCCGTGATTAGTTTGGTCTGTCCGTCAATTTCATTCCATAGTGCCACTTTCTTGTCTGGGATATTCCAGAGTCTTAGCTTCCCATCCAGGGAACCACTCAGGAAATACCTGTCATCCTGTATGAGTACAAATACAATGTAATGGTTACAATGTTACCCTTTCATGGCACTGACACTACATTTGGATGGAAGATATTAAATAGAAGCAGTATTAGAGAGTTACATGCATACCTTTTTATGGCACAAATAACCCCTAGTGAGTTACAATTCTACCCTTTTATGGCACCAAGAGGCATTGGTGAGTTACAAAGGTACTCTTTTATGGCACCAATAGGCACTATTGATGGCACAAACAGGCACTGGTGAGTTACAATCTTACCCTTTTATGGCACCAATAGGTACTAGACGGTTACCATCTTACCCGTTTATGGCACTCCTACCAAAGTAACAAGATGGAGGATGATAGCAGCAATAAAAGCAAAGGTGTGGTAATTAGCACTACAGCGTTATTTATAATACTACCCTTTTATGGCACCAGAAACATTAGTGAATGAGCGTCTTACCCCTTTATGGTACTGTCAAGAACTGGGATAATTTTGACTTACCCTTGGATGGAAGACGATTGCCGTAACAAAGTCAATATGTTGAAAACAACACAGACATTCCCTTCTTGATATATGCCATAAACGAACTGTCTTGTCCATTGAGGAAGACAAAATAAAATAATTCTGCAAAGACACAAACAAAAGAAACAAGACATTGCTATAATTCTTGTCTGGCTATCTTATCCAAGGTTCACTAATATTGGAATATTTGGCCTTATTTTTTTAGTCCATCTTTCTTTTTACCATCTACATATATCAATTTAGTGCAATAATTCACAAAGCAAATCAGAGTTTGAATTTCTACAGTGTGATAGATAAAAGGCCTAAAAAACAGGTTTGGTTTCAGTTACCCGACTCCGACCTAGTTTTTCACTGCCGACCCGAAACTTTTTTTAGGTGTTTGAGAAAAAATAATAAAGTTGCAAAAATTGTGAAGTCTCACAAGAAATAGTGGATGCCGAAACTGACATCAACTTAAAAAGACATTATAAAACTGTTCTTCCAATCTGTAATGGCTGTACATCTGATGAGAAGAAACCAATAACACAGAGACCATATGGAAAACAATGGAAAACATAACTACCTGAACTAGACACTCACATATGAAAATAAAAAAAAAGAGTAAAAAATCTACCTACCCCACCTATTCTAAAATTGAGTGTAATCAGAGCCACAGTTTTTTTGAGGCCTAAGACAGATCAGGTGTGTCTTACAAAAACTGAATGGCAATTCAAAATAGGAAACCAAAAGTCCTGCAGACACAGGCACAAAAATACTTCTCAACTCCATCTTTGGGTTGGACTCACGGGACTATTTACAATGCATTTGATGTGTACAATAAATTTAGCAACACATTCTAAACCCATCCTGCAAGTCTAAAATATTTACATGAGCCATTCTCAATTACGTTCCCCAAATGAAAATGTATTAAACAATCCCTTGCATTTATATAATCCTACAAGCCTATCCTACACTTGGTTGGCACTGGAAGCACCTGTGTTAGGACAACTGTATGTAAATAGGAATGCTATCCCATAATTAGCACTGACCTTTGACCATGAGACATCTAGGACATCACCGGCATGTCCAGCATAAGTACAAAATGGCCGACTAGCAAAGACAGCAGCCTCGTTGTTTTCTACTTCCGTTGTATCGTGTTCCACCTCTCTGTCTGATGGGATAGAATTGATACTTTCTTGTGATGGACTTGGAGAAACACGTTTTTCACTGTTGTACCTTTGTCGCATGTCATCAAAGTAACTGTAATGATCTTTCAGTACCCAGATACGGAGAATTGTGTCTTGACCAGCGGTTGCCTGAAATGAAGATATTACACACTATGTAAAAGACCTATATTGATTAGGATGAAAAATTGGGTGCAAAAAGCAATTGTCTGGCAGAGCTATAGAATTGGTTCTGAACAAAAAGAGAGAGAGAGTCTTTTTAGTCCATACAGTGGGATTCAAACATTGGCGTTTATTCTTTCTAGCATGATGAGAACTTGTAAGTTGTGGTGCATTCTTTAGGGGGAAATGTTTGCATATTGGTCTTTTGGGGTGGGGGTGGGGGTAGGGGGTAGGGGTGGGCCGATTTCTGGCTGTAGCAAGTCGTATACATGTAGCAATACAGTACACATCTTTCAACTGTTTGGAAAAAAATACTGATAAATACTCATTACAGCACAAACTACTTTCGCAGTGTATATTTTTTGCAATTTTCACTTACTGGGTACACATTTAGCAAGACAACCTCACTCTACTCCTTCTATGTCACTTTACTGAACTGACTAAGACTTACCAGCAACCTGCCACAGAAAGAAAACTTCATAGTCCACACAGCGCCAACGTGATCCCCACTAAGATCCTGTGCCATTTTGACTTGATCAAAGTCATAGGGACCTTTATTATGAGAACATGCTTTAATCTGAAAAGACAAAAATGACGATCCACTTAAAAATATGCAATAGAATAATGTACAACTCAGGAGAAATATTAACTTCTACATACCATTGATTGATTGATTGATTGATTAATTGATTGATTGATTGATTGATTGATTGATTGATTGATTGATAGTACTGTTGCCATGATAATTCTGTAAATGTACCCTTCCTAAAATTTACAGGATATCCTGTCATTCAGTCCAGTATGATATCACACATTTCTCATTTCAATCGATCAATCAATCAATCAATCAATCAATCAATCAAATTTCTATAGCACTGATTTCCAGAGCAAATGTTCTGTTTAGTAGCACTGAATGGCTAAAGCACACCATATGCTTTAGTGAACAAATAAGTCTTCAGTTTGGTTTTGAAACAATCCAGGCTGGAGGCTTGGCGAATGTCAAGTGGCAAAGAGTTCCATGTCACACAGTGAGAACTACTGCACAGTATCTGATTAATATCACTTAAAAAGTAAGAAAAAATTCTAAAATTGTCATTAAACTCAATACTGTAAAGTTATTTGTTATTCCTATAGCAAACTCACCTTAAATGATCTATTATCCGTAGGCAAGGCTTCATCTTCTGATGACGAAGTGTCTTCATGTTTTGTAACTTCTTTAAATTTACTGACTGTCTTGATTACTGTCTTACCGATCATTCTCTTGATTTTAAATCTGAACAGAAAGTGGTCGATTAATCATTAAATCCAACAATATACATATATAAAGCACCCATTTCCAGTACAAAACAAAGTTTCATTTTAGTTCATTTCATATGAAAGTATCATACCATTTGTATTTTACAATTTTTAATTATGAAATACATAAGACTGTAGGTGTTGTGGATGCAGAAACTGACAATGTGACATCAACTTAAAAAGACAATATAAATCTGGTCTTCCAATCTGTAATGGCTGTACATCTGATAGGAAGAAACTAATAACACAGAGACCAAATGGAAAACAGCGGAAAACATAACTACCTGAAATAGACACTCATATATGAAAAAAAAAAAAAAAAATTATCTATCTACCCCACCTATTCTAGAATTGAACGTAATCGGAACCACACAATTTATTTTAGTAGGCCTAATATTAGTTTGACTTACGTTGTTTGTTTTACTTTCTCTTGAGTAGCTGCCATTCCGTGTTTCTCTTCCTCGGCTTCTTCGTCTGAGTAGGTGTTCTTGTGTAGACTTGAATTACTACAATCCAAAATCATAACACAAACTTTACATATATCCCTTGTAGAACACAAATCACACAACGTAAATGGTATCGCAGGAAACAATATGCCATATTCTGATTATTACAGCTAAAATGATGTAGGCTTGGTGTTTCACTGATGTGACAAGACATTTAATACACACCCTCAGACAACTTACAGCTAAAATGATGTAGGCTTGGTGTTTCACTGATGTGACATGACATTTAATACACACCCTGAGTCCCTCAGACAACTTAATGGTTACTTTAATAGCATCATAAAAGATTTCATGGTTTGACCACTAGAGGCGCTGTTCATAAGCAGTATTGGGCCAGAAGTCAGGGCCAGAATAGTGGAGTATTGCTGTGTAAAGACAACAGACATGAACTTGAAGTAACGTCTCATTTTCCATGTTGTTCTCCTTGTACTATTTATCAACAACTACCAGTAATCAAACATACCTAATCACTACTGTAATGTCCTTTTAAGAACGCACAGTATTTTCACAAAACATTTTGTTCATGGCAACATACTGCCACATTTTCAGTAGCCATGACCAAATTTTAGCCCTCAGTTTACCTTACTCTGCCCTCTTGTGATTCTTATGTGTGAAATGATCAGAACTTAGGTAACCAGATAATGGCGTAATGATTTGAATAATTTAATCTATTTTGAAACTAACATCACTGTGCCAAGAAAATCTGTTTCTCTGACAGATAAAGTACTCATTTTAGCACTGGCCAAAAATGTAGCACCAAACAGCTGTGAGGACCATGATGTGTTCTGTCTGAGGACCATGACGTGTTCTGTCTGAGGACCATGATGTGTTCTGTCTGGGGACATGACATGTTCTATCTGAGGACCATGATGTGTTCTGTCTGGGGACATGACATGTTCTGTCTGAGGACCATGACGTGTTCTATCTGAGGACCATGATGTGTTCTGTCTGGGGACATGACATGTTCTATCTGAGGACCATGATGTGTTCTGTCTGGGGACATGACATGTTCTGTCTGAGGACCATGACGTGTTCTATCTGAGGACCATGATGTGTTCTGTCTAAGGACCATGACGTGTTCTGTCTTCACTCACCTGACATATTCTGATGTAATTCTCATAATATGAAGTGCTAGTGGATTCACACATTTTGGTAATTTGTCCTCTGCTTCTGCCAACGACACTGTCTCCCCTGTATCTAGGTTTGTCACCAGTACAGCTGATAGCACTTCCTGTAGTGTTGATAATGACATGATGGTGAATAAGGGATTTTATGTCTCATTGCAGATCTTGCGAGATATGCAAATATGCCTAGCAACAACGATTGTCAAACATGTGATCATGGTCAAGCTTTCACCGTGGCCATGTGTGATGATGTTGAGAACAACAGTGCTGCTAAGCATTTGATACTTTCAGCTTGATCACCTTCACGTGGTTGCTATGGATGCAATGGCTCACACGGGATCTCATGAGATCTGCCGCGAGACAAAGAACGGCTTATTGACTTTACAACAGTAACTTTGGAATGGACTTAAAAGTCCATTTTGCATATTTTACATGTGTATTTCGGTTTTTTTAATTTGTGATTTTATCTGTGTGCTGTACGTGTGCATATGTGAGTCTGATTTTGAGCTACAACTGAATTACCTATTTCCACTACAATAAGCCTGCCATATAAAATTTACCTTTTGTACTTTGTAATCCATACCCACTACGTTGACTACATCTATACCCAACTTACCTCATCAGACAATAATTTTCCTGACTTTGTCTTCCCAATCATTATAAATTTGAGATCATCTTCATCATTTTTCTTGACAGAGCCTGTGTCATCTTTCTGTTGTCTTGTGTCAGTCTTACCCATCCTGTCTTCATCTTTGTCTCTAGTTGATTGTATGCCGTCTGTTTCAGTGTCACCTTCTAAGTCGGCTTTGGACTGCCCTTTAATTTGCTCTAAATCCTACAATAGACAAACAATCCAAAATTATACATGTAGTCAAAAATATTTTTGACAAGAAAATGGCAAGTACAAACTCTTGAGGGCGCCCTCAGCATTGGAAGGGGTACATTTTGTATGTATGCTACCAAGTGCCAAGTTACACTTTTAATAAATCAGTTTGTCTGAAGACTCAAGCATAGTTCATATCTATACTAGTGTAGGAAAAAATACAAGCATGACACTTTGTTTCATAAGTGTCTCACGAAACAGGCTGTACTAGTATTCTGGACAGTGAAAAGGCCAAGGTCACAGCAGTTCAAAGTTTTTAAGCATTGAGCTTTCGATCTGTCTCGGTGGATGATCTTCACCTAAAGTTCACATTACATTGCCGTGTAACACAGTTTTCGAACTTGGTAGTCATTTTGGAAAAACTGGTAGTCAATTGACGTGAGACTACCGCTAATTTCGAGCCCTGGTGTTGAATAGATAAAACCTGTTTGTCTCCAGCTGAACTGTCTGCTCAAAACTCAGAATGGCAAAGATCATTCAAAACAGTGAGAAAGAACTGGGACTTACTTCATGTAGTACAATGTTATCTCCTTTGATAGCACTCGCAAGGTCCAGGGAGTGTTCTAGTTCTTTAGTAATACTTTCAATTGTTGTGGTAGGCGTTAATACTTCACTGTTAGATTTCTCTGACAGTGGTAGTCCTAGCGGTTCCTGGTTGACAGGTTCTGTGTTAACTGACACGGCATCCTGTAGAGTCAAAGACAAACATGGAGATTCATGATGGGTGAATAGTTAGAGGGGTTGGCTTTGAATCTGCAGTTTGCAGGTTTGAGCCCTGTCACTGCCATTTCTTTCTGAATGGCTAAAGTCAATGGGCATGATTTGAACCATGATTGTGCAAGATCAACTTGATGCTTCTCTGAAATAACAAGTAATCGTATATGATGTAAACTCATGAAATGACTCTCCAGAACCCATAGTTTATGAAAATGTCTCTATTTCCTGGAGTGGTGTTCCCCTTTATACAAGATACTACTGTATCCAAGGCTCGAAATTAATGGTAGTTCCATGTCCAAAGACTACCAATTGTTGTCATGGGCTACCATAATTTGTAGTGGATTAAGTCTACTTAGGCTACTGCTAATTGTGTGACAATGTAGAGGTTGACAGGTTTGGACACAACAGTATTTTAAATGATACACATATATTTCCAATGAGGTCATATACATGTACATTTTGTACATGGTAGTCCCACGTTAACAGACTACCAATCCTTGTCATGGGACTACCATAATTTGCAGCAGGTAGTCTACTTTGGCAACCACTGATTGTGTGGTGATGTAGAAGATGGAAGATTTAAAGACATGAAAAGTATATTGATAACACACATATTTCCCATGGGGTCCTTTGTGGCTGGCTAAAGTCAGGACATGAATAAATTATGGAACTAATGGTCACCATCCTTGGGCTAACGATTTTTGGAAAATGGTAATCCACTCAGACTAAGAAAGGGAAAAGGAAATTCCTAGCCCCCTGCTATTTGACCAAAAGTTACTCACCCCAGCTCCAACTTCCGGCACTGGCTTCCTTTTCTTCTTTCTCCTAGGCGGTGCTACTGGAGGTGGTTGACTTTCAGGAGAAGCCACATCATTGATAGTCAGATCAACTGGTCTTTCTTTAATACTGGCAACAATATCAGGCTCCACACTTGAACTACATGGCTGTGCATCACCAGCCTCAATTGTAGCCTCTTGTTTTTCTCTCAGTTCATCAGAATTTATCTGATCAATGGTTGGAGTCTTTTCTAAGTCAATATCTGAGGAAGGTATACCTACTTGTGGCAAATCAAAGTTTGAAATTCTATCTTCTTTCTCATTATCGTTTTCTACTTGTTCTTCATTTCGTCTCATCAATTCCAGTCTTTTGCGCCTTCGTTCGTTTTCTAATCTTCTCTCTTCAGCTTCCTACATATCCAGAAATAAAATGTCATCAACGTTGGGTGCGTCCAGCTTAGGTGTATGATTTTGAGAAGTTGATGAAAAACAACACTTTATGATTGTAATGTTCACACTATGAAGAAATCATGGACTAATGCATAAACACTACAAGGAGTCTGGGGTGAACAAATCATTTTGTGAACTGGTGGTCCCTGGACCAGTGCCTTAAAAAATCCAGTGCTCCTGCTGAAAGAATTAGTGGTCCCAGGTCCTGCTAATGTGAAACATTAAATCTTACCTATGAATCTGTATATTCAGACAACTTTTTAACACAGTTATTAACAGTAAGATACTGGTCCGACAGACCAGACAAGGTAAAATTTGTGTGGTCCGCCCAAAAAAATCGCTAGTCCCGGACCCAGGACCAGTGGATTTGTTCACCCCTGCAAGGAGTGTCTCAATGAGCTGTATGCATCAATGTACATCTCTGTAACAGTCACTCAAATTCGAGTATTTGAAATGATTTTGAATGTCAGCATAAAGTCTCAGTACCTGCAATAACATTTTCCGTCATGCTAGACTTAGAGGTTCAAAATAGAACAAGAAGGTTGACTTATTCTCACATGCCACCTATAGTAATGCATGTGAAACGTGTGGAGCAGAAATTATGGTGTCGACCAAGAATCAATGTTTGTTGTTTTTATGATGCGTCTAGGCAGTAATATTCAATTTTGGGTACCGGGAATTCATGCAAAATAGACAACCTAAGGTGAGAGGTCACAGCCTCACTTGAATGGATTATATTCATGAATTTTATATGTATCATTCAGACATAAATCAAAGTTTATATTATCAATAAAGTTATACCTGTCTTTCTTTCTCCTCTTCTTCTCTCCTCCTTTTCTCTTCCTCCTCTTTTCGTTTCCTCTCCTCCTCCGCTAATTGCCGCTGTAAGCAATGCACCAATTGACATGTTTATTGTAATGAATTCAATGCAGGGTTCGTACACTTAAAGCAAAACAAAATTCCAGGACTTTCCAGGGGTTTTTCGTCAGTTTTCCAGGGGTATTCATATTGATTTTGGCCATTTTCCAGGGGTGTTGACACTAAAGTAATGACTAATTAAAAAAAAAATTTGCACTGCTACTCCATTTGAAAAAAAAATTGATGCAGGACTGACAGTAGAAAGAAAAAATTGCTGTCACTCTGACTGGGAAAAAAATTGCTCCCGTACCTACTTCCTCCATACCCCCCCCCCCCCCCCGAAATCAAATGGTTCTCCCCTAAGTAGCCGTTTCGTCAAGCTGGTACACTGATCGTGTAAGATTGAGTCGCAGCATTCGTCAGTCTAATTCAGACATATACAGAAAAATAAATAATTTTTTTCTTCAAAATTTTGAATGAAAACGTCATTTACGTTACGAAATTTCGAGCTATGAATAACTGAATACATTCATCGCTTGCGTCTCGATGTTTATGTCCTGATGCCACGAGTACGCGAGTTGCGGAACATTGCGATTTCTCAACTCAACTTGACCACTGACGAATGTTACTGTACCGAAAACATAAAACAGTAGTTTATTCTTTTAGAACATGTAACACAAATACCCATTTATCGACGACATAAAAGTCAAAACCGTACTTCCACAACCCGG